>NW_012149742.1:751707-760919 GCF_000956105.1 Propithecus coquereli | reverse complement strand
CTACACTGTTTCTCAGAGCCCATTTTTCTCTTATGCCAGTGTAATTTATAAGCTCAGTCTAGCTCCAATGTCTGCTGATGATAATAAATGCTTTGAGAAAAGCATAATAATTCTAGGAGTGTGTAATTCTGCATGTGTATTATCTCGTGAACCCCTGTGGCATTTATTATACAATGGTCATGTTTGGCATTCTTCATTACATGGCCTAGAAAATGATATTGCCATTAGTATAAATAGAAATATAACTGTGATTAACAATTACATGGTAGATAGAGAGGAATTTCAACTCCTTTCTATACATATTTTTTTATTTTTATAGTATCATTTCCTGTTACTATACCCACCTTAGCATGGTTATAGTATTGTCAATGCAGTAGATGCTATAATGGGAGGTACCAACCTCCTGGACCTGTCCCAACCTAATCCTTTAATTATGTTCAATCGCCATCAATTACCTATTTCTCAATCTATCTGACCATTTAAAATTTTATTTTTTACTGTTTGTTGCAGTAGAGACATCACATTGAAATTACATTGAAGAAGAACTTATTAATTCTGGAAACACTTTTATTGTCCCTTTTCAGTTCTGTAGATATAAACCATTTCAAAGATATATTCTGGAGGGGAGAGGATATCAAGATGCTCTTTGCTGTTGAAAAACATGGGATTCCCTGCAGGTGATGAATACACTGGGACAGATCCCTTTTACTTTGCATCTGTGTGTAGGTGCGCATTGATCTAGGATGACTTTCTAAGAGTATGATCTAGAGCCGTTCCCTTTGAAATTCAATGTTTTGAAACATTTCTAAGGGAAGATGGAAAAATAGGGGAAAGGCTCACTATGCTTCCCCATGGAAACTTACCATAAGAGAAAGGGAAATCCATGTGGTCATCCAGAAGCAATTCTAGGGTATGGACTTTCATATATGGGAGCTCCTTCTTACAAAGCCTCTGAGTCACTTTGGAACTTCTTCCAATCAAGTCCTTCTGTATGAGTCTTAGGGTAAATGACTGTGTGTATGTGTGGATTACATGGCAGGGAAGCCCAGGTCTACCTTGCTGTGTGACATGACTGTGTTTCATTTTGTGTGTATGCGTTTGTGTTTCTGTGTGTGCTACGAGACTAAAGAATTGTATAACTCAAGTTTTTGTGTTATAATCAATGAATAAGAAAAGGGGAGGAGATTTGTCTGCAAAGGGGACATGCTGAAATATTGTTCAAGAAAAAATTGAATATATAGTATGAAGACAAATTATGGAGAAGCCTGAGAGGAGAAGAGAAATTTTCAGATTGATGAAGTAAGTAACTGAAGGCAGCAGAGATTTTCAAGGTATTTAAGACACTGTTAAGGTATGTTTAGGGAAGATTGGCTTTGTGGTGATGCTAAGATTCCTGAGAAGGGAGGAAAAAAATACTTAGATTCTGTGCACCTTCATATCCTCATTTCTGTTCACCTTCATGTCCTCATCTGTAAAATATGGTGAGTAGTAATACCTCTTATTTATAAGGTTTTGTCAAGGATTAAGTGAATTAACATATTTAGAGCACATATACGTAAAGTTTTCAATAATGTTATCATGAATACTAGTAACCATCTCTGCCATCCTAACCATCATCATCTTCTTCTCTTTCTAGAAAACCATATGTTATGTTCTCAGTCATATGTGGGGGGTAAAAATTAAAACAATTGAATTCATGGAGATAGAGAGTAGAATGATGTTTGTTACCAGAGGCTGGGAAGGGTAGTGGGGAGAAGGGCATAAAGTGGGGATGGTCAATGAGTTAAAAAAAATTAAATAAAATGAATAAAATCTCCTATTCGATAGCACAACAGTATAACTACAGTAAATAATAATTTATTGTATATTTTAAGATAACAAAAAGAGTAGAATTGAAATTTTCCTAACACAAAGAAATGATAAATAATTGAGGTGATTGATACCCCAATTACCCTTATTTGATTATTATGCATTACACGTCTGTATCAAAATATTGCATATACCTCATAAATATATACAACTGTTATGTACTCATAATAATTAAAAATAAAAATTTAAATACTTCAAAAAAAGTACATGCTAAGAGAAAAGGTGCCTAAAAAAAGAAGAAGATGATCCAGGTTTATGCTTCTTAAAATGTTTTGCAGGTGATGCTGCCAACTCCTACATCAAGGCAGGAGCAGAAGGTGTTAGACAGGACAACATGGTGACGTGAGCTGTGATTTTGTTTGAAACAGATGAATTTTTACATAGATCCATGTTCACATATACACACTGAAATACAATCTGAAGTTAAATTATTTTTATTGCCTATCATGAGGCATATTATCCACACTCCTTTTCTTTACTAATGTCCTAGAGACTATTATTTTTCCTTTAAAGTGCAATTTTTTAATACAATCTATTTAAGTCACTGTTTATTAATACATCATTTTAACTCTTGTTTCCTTCTATTATTTTTGCATTCAAATTACATACTGTATCCCTTAACCGAGATACAAAAGAAAACCCTTGAGAATTAATTTTAAAAGAAAATATGAATGAGCATAAAATTTTAATTGTGCTAAATCCAAATAATTTTCAGATACTCAGATGGAACACCTCACGAGTGTTTGTGTGTGTATGCACCATACTCTTGGTTTCTTAAATTATCACACAAATGTTACTTTTCTGTAAAGTAGTTCAAATGTAAAAAGTTAAGAAAAATTTTATTCTGTGTTACCTGTTTTGTAGCAGAAGTTTTGAAAATTTTTTTCCTTTTTTTCCTAAATATTCCTAAATATTTTTTTCCTAAATATTACTTGCAGTAATAAAATGATTATTCCTCAATTTTATCCAAATTTTTAACCAAAACCCCACAAATTAATATATTTTGCTTTTGTAACTAATGGAAATTAATAGGAATTCAAGTACATTAGCATGTTTTCATATTCTTTCTCTTCTTTAACTGCACAGCATAAATATAACAGAATAATGCATTTTCACAGGCACAGAAATTAGCCCCAACAGCCAATACCATTCTTCAGTCAAGCTCAACGGACTTTATTACCTAGATTTGGCTCTGTACCTTCGGGCATATTATGAGCCACATAAGCAGATGATTGAATAGCAAAAAAAATAAAAAAACTCCATTAAGAAAAAAATTGAGATTTTTGATTTGACTGCCTGTCCATTAGTGACATAAAGTGCTGACAAGCAGAACAAACAGTGAGCAATGTAATGTCAAGGCCTCTGGTGAAATGAAGTTTCATAACTTCACTAGGGTTGATGCATGGGTAATAATGACATTTTCAAGTATAGGAATATATACTATTAGAAACATCATAGAATTTTTCTGCACAAAGTAGTTGTTACAGCTTGGTTGCTCAGGGAAGATAACTCTACAGAACAAGAAAACAGTCATGTGCTTATAAATGTTTAATCAGGTTAATATTCTGGTGCTCTTTACAGTGCCAAAGAATGCCACTTATTTGGAGTATAATAGTTCAGAGTAGAATTCCCTTAGACAGTGAAAAGATGGTGAAGAATTCTACAACATCAAATACTCAAATATTTGACATTAACAACATTATAAATATGACATGAACGATTTATCATTTCACAGGAAATCTTTGCAAAAATGTATTATTGAAGGTGTTATCTGTTATCTGTAAATAATCCTTTAAGTCTTTGCAAAATGCAATCTACAATATTCCTCATAGATTATATACCAAATACAACTATCATCTTTCAACTAGTCAATTGAGAAGGAACTTTGTGTCATTAATTTATGTCATATCATCAGAAAAAAATGATGCAATAACATGAAGAAAAAAATTGGATGATTTTACTAGCTACATGTTCATGTTCATACCATTTAGGCTTCAAGAATAAACCAGGGAATCTTGTTTTTTTAGGGGAAAAAAATGGCTTGCTGCATCAAAATTCACCTCAGGGTGATCAGAATCACAAATTTAAAAAAATATTTCTAAAAAGCATAGAATGTCTATGTTCAAATGTTACTTGGCTATTCAGAACTTTCTGGAATTATAATTTTCAGGAACCATAAAGTCATTTCAATCGCATTATCTGGAGGCAAAAGATGTAATAGACATTTCTCAGTAGAAGACATACAAATGGCCAAAGGTATATAAACAAATGTTCAACATCATTAATGATCAGGAGAATGCAAATCAAAACCACAATGAGATATCGCTTCACCCCAGTTAAAATGGTTATTATTAAAAGACAAATAATAGCAAATATTTATGAGGATGTGGAGAAAGGGAAACCCTCATACAAAGATGGTAAAAATGTACATTTGTGTAGCTGTTATGCACAAGAGAGTGGAGAATTATCAAAAAATAATAATAGAACTACTATATGATCCAATAGCCCCACTCTTGGGTAGATAGACAAAGGAAATGAAGTTAGTATGTTGAAGAGATACTTGCATTCCCGTATTTATTGCCTCACTACTCACAATAGCTAAGATATAGTATCAACCTAAGTGTCCATCAAAGGATGAATGGATAAATAAATATGATACATATACATCTCACAATGGCACACTATTCAGCCATAAAAAAAATCAAATTCTTGTCTGGTGTGGCAATATGAATGAACCCAGAGGACATTATGTTAAGTGAAATAAGCCAAGCACAGAAGGACATGTGCCACATTGTCTCACTCATGTGTGGAATCCGAAAAAGTTGATTTCAAACTCATTCAGAAGATGGCTGACCAGAAACACCAGCTGCCAGGTTGTCTCAGAAAGAAGGAAAAGGTTTAGGTGAAAAAGGAAGAAACAAACAAACAATCATAGATCAGGTGTAATTCTGAGGGAACAGTACCAGAAATCTACCAGAGATTCCACAGGGAGAAGTTGCAGAGCAGAGCAGGAAGGAGCAAGATATCAAAAGAGATCAACCCCAGAGAAGCTTGGAGTCCAGGGAAAAAGATAGGTGTGGTGGTTACTTTCTGCCTTCCTCATATCTCTGATAGTCAGCAGGCTCCCAGGTTGTGGGAGAGCCTTTCCACCCTTACAAGCCCCAAAGCTGCTGCTGCCAGTGAACTGGAAGCTTCTTGAGGAGAAAGCATCAGGCTGCCAGCCCCCTTGGGGTTGCTTCCCATGAACACAGACATGAACCAAGACAGCAGGTGACATATTGCTTCTCTACCCAACACACATCTTTGTCCTCCCCAGAGGGCTTCAGCACCTCGGGTTTCATCTCACTCATTTACACAAAACATTCCCAAACTCCAGCCCAGACTTTGGGAGCCACAGGTGTCAGTGGGTCCCAGGGGATCTTCATGACCCCAGAGCCTGGACATTCTGGGTGGGCTGCCTTCTGGAGAGAGTGACGCAGATGACCAGAGTGCTAGCTTTCCTCCATTCAGACTCGTTTTCCCCTTTCCCCTACCCGACACATTGCTGCTGAGAGAGATGATTAAGCTGGGGCTCTCAGGAGCAGCTGGATTCCCTCTGTTGGTACATCCACCATACTGAGGCTTCCACAGAGACTGGGGCTAAAACCTTTAATCTTAAAGATTTGCAGCAGACTAAGGGGTGCTCAGACTGTGAGCTTCTTGCTCACTGTGCTGCTTGTCTGGCTGCTCCAGCAGAGCAGGGCACACCGTAAAGCTAAGGGACATGAAACCTCCTTGAGCATCCATAGACAACTCTGGACCAGCATGTTTCTCCTTGGCATGATCAGGTAGTAATTTTTAGGGACCCAGAGACAAGCCCATGGGCCAGAATCTATACTTTGAGGACTAGATTGTGTTGCTTGGGGGCACAGAGGGGAGATTTCCATGACTTTGTGCAGATTTGAGCCTTTCTCTTAGACTTGATTTCTAGTTTTATTCCATTGTGGTCTAAGAAGATACATTGTATGATTTCTATTTTTTTTTTTAATTTTTTGAGACATGTTTTGTAACCTAAGATATGATCAATCTTGGAGAATGTTCCATATGCTGATGAGAAGTATGTATATTCAGTATTTGGGGGTAAAATGTTTTGTAGATGTCTATTAGGCCCATTTGTTCTAGAGTACTGTTAAAGTCCAGTGTTTATTTATTTATTTCCTGCTTGGATGATCTGTCCTGCTCTGCCAGTGGGGTGTTGAAGTCCCTGGAAATTATGATGTCACTGTTTATCTCTTTTCTTAAATCTAGTAGAATTTGCTTTATGAACCTGTGTGCTCCTGTGTTAGATGCCTAAATACTTAGGGTTGTTATTTATTCTTGTTGAATTTCTTCCTTTACTACTTTATAATGACCATATTTGTCTTTTTTTACTATACTTGATTTATTTTTTTATTTCAGCATATTATGGGGGTACAGATGTTTAGGTTACATATGTTTCCCTTGCTACTTGATTTAAAGTCAATTTAATCTGATACAAGAATGGCTACACCTACATTTTTTGGTTTCCATTTGCATGGAATTTTTTTTTCCATCCCTTCATATTAAGTCTTTATGAATATTTATTGGTTAGATGTGTTTCCTGGAGAAAGTAGATACTTGGCTTGTATTTTTTCATGTATTCAGCCAGCCTATGTCTCTTAAGTGGAGTGTTCAGACAGTTCATGTTAATCGATAGAATTGATATGTGGGATAAGGTTGTGTTCATTGCATTGGGTAGTACCTTATTGCTTTGGTTTTCCTCTTGTGCTATTGTTTTATGTGATCTCTGAGCTTTCGATTTTGGGTGGTTTTACGCTGGTGGATGTTTATTGTGCTGATCCATGTATAATGCAGTTTTGAGTATTTCCTGCAGGGCAGGTGTGGTCTTGACAAATGCCCTCAATGTTTGCTTGACTCAAAAAGCCTTTATATTTCCTTTGTATATGAAACTTAGTTTTGCAGGATACAACATTCTAGGCTGGCAATTGTTCTGTTTAAGAAGACTGAAGATGGGACCCCAGTCCATTTTGGCTTGTAAGGTCTCTGTTGAGAAATCTGAAATTATCTTAATGGGTTTTCCTTTGTAAGTTACTTGATGTTTTTGCCTGAAGGTTCACAGGAGTTCCTTCTTCTTGTTGACTTTGGCCAGTCTGATGACTATGTGTCTTGGTGATTGCCTCCTTGCAATGAATCTTGCAGATGTTCTTTGAGGTTCTTGTACCCGGATGTCTAAATCTCTAGCAAGACCTGGGAAGTTTTCCTTGATTATTCCCTCAAATAGGTTTTCCAGCCCTTGCGCATTTTCTTCTTCACCTTTAGGGATGCTGTGATTCATATATATGGACATAATTCATAATCCCATACTTATTGTACACTTTGCTCACTCCTCTTAAATCTTTGTTATTTATTTTTAACTGAGTTAATTCAAAAGAATTGTCTTCAAGCTCTGAGAGTCTTTGTTCTACTGGTTTAGTCTGTTGTTAAAACTTTCCACTGTGTTTTGTATTTCCTTAAACAAATTTTTCATTTCCAGAAGTTCTATGTTTTTATTATGTTGATCATTTTTGTGAATTTTCATTCATTTCTTGAATTGTCTTTCCAGTTTCTTTGAGTTGGTTTTCCATTTTCTCTTGAATTTCATTGAGCTTCCTTATAATCCATACTTGGAATTCTTTATCTGTAATTTCAATTATTTTTCATTTTTGTTCTTATCCATCATTAGGGATTGGTGTTCCCCTTTGGGAGTGTCCTTTTGCTCTGAGTTTTAATATTTTGATGTTCTTTCTCTCATTTCTTCTCATCTGGAGCAGCTGTCCCTTCTTCTTTTCAGATTTTCTTTTGTTTAGATGAGAATTTTCCTCCTAACTCTGAAGGGTGTGTCTGTGGCATGTGTTTGGTAAGAACCTTTGGCTTTGCTTTGGGTCCTTTGATGAGGGTCTAGCTTCTAAAGGAGTGCTTTGGTTAGGTATGCTTAGTGTGGTGGTTTTCTCAGTTGCTACTTGCTTGTAGGCTATAGCAGTGTTGAGCTATGTGTGTGGGCAAAAGACATGAACAGAAGCTTTTCAAAAGACGATAGACAAATGGACAATAAACATGAAAAAATGCTCAAGGTCAGTAATCACCAAGTAAATACAAATGTAAACCACAATGAGATATTACCTTACCCCCTCTAAAATGGTTTTTATTAAAAAGTCCAAAAAATATAGATGCTGGCATGGATACAGAGAGAAAAGAACGTTTATACACTGTTGGTAGGACTGAAATTAGCACAACCTCTATGGAAAACCTCTATGAAGATTTCTCAAAGAATTAAAAATTGACCTACCATTCTATCTGGCAATTTCACTACTGGGTTTTTACCCAAAGAAGTCATTTTATCAAAAAGATACCTGCACTTGAATGTTTATCACAGCATAATTCACAATTGCAAAGATGTGGAATCACCCCAAGTGCCCATCGATTCGTGAGTGCATTAACAAAATGTGGTATATGCATACCATGAAACACTACTCAGCCATAAAAAGGATGAATTAATGCCTTTTACAATAATTTGGATGGAATTGGAGACCATTATCATACTAAGTGAGATATCTAAAGAATGGCTAAACAAACACCACATTTATTGCTATTAAAATGGAACCAATCTATGAGCACACATGTGCACAGAGGGAAGCAAATTTCAGTGGAAATGAAGTAGGGTGAGTGGGGAGGAGGGGATGGGTGAAAAGCTACCTAACGAGTGCAGTGAACACTATCTGGGCGATGGCCACACTTACATCTCTGACTCAAGCATTCCAAAAGCAATCCATGTAACCAAAAACATTTGTACCTTTATAATGTTTTGAAATAAAAAAAAGAAAATAGTTCATATGATACTAAAAAAACAAGTTAATCTCATAGAAGTAGAGAGTAGAATAGTGGTTACCAGATGCTGGGGAGAGTAAGGGCTTGATGTGATGGAAAGAGATTGGTCATCAGGTACAAAGTTACAGTTAGGACAAGTAAGTTCTGGTGTTCTATGTCATAGCAGAGTGACGACTGTCAACAATAATATATATTTCAAAATATTAGAAGATAGTATTTTAAATGTTCTCATCATAAAGAAAGGACAAGTTTGAGGTGATGGATATGATAATTATGCTGATTTAATCATTGCACTATTTATATCTGGATCAAAATATCACACTGTACCCCTTAAATATGTACAGTTGTATGTTGACTAAAAACATAATAAAACTTTTAAAAAGTTGATGAAACAAATGTTTGCTGATCTTTCAGCAGATGATATTATAATTATGCTGATTTAATCATTGCACTATTTATAT
>NW_012149742.1:748035-751538 GCF_000956105.1 Propithecus coquereli | reverse complement strand
TCTATCCATCCCTTCCTTCATTTCCTCCTCTCTCCTTCCCTTCCATTCTTTCTTCTTTTCTTTTATCTTTCATTCTACTTTTCTTTGATAAGTAAAAATTTCATTAGATAATGTCCCTAATGAACTCATTACATTTTTAATGAAGGGAGGGATCTATCTTTACATACATTGTTCTATTCTGTGTTATGAAAATTAGCTTCATATTGGAGAGTAATATTAAAGCTTGGGATATTCTACAATTTCAATTTATATTATATATCAATCTAATGATTCTGTGTGATTCTAGTGTCTAGTTTTTTCTATTACTGAACATATCAACAATGCAATATTTTCAGCATGAACAATATTCTCAGGAGGAATTCTGGACTGGAATTGCCTGTAGAATTGCAGGCAAAGCTTTCATTGAAAGGGAAATGAATCAAAAACAGTTCCATTGCTTAAATGAATTAATTGATTTAAGACATGAGAAGGGGGAAAAAAGGGAAAATTCTGTTAATACCTACTATTTAACTCTATCTTGAAGAGTAGATTTGAGGTGGCAAGTGTTTGAGAGTTTCCCCATCATGGGTGTTCTCCTCACTCTTAACTCTACCTAGAGTGATTAGTGTTAACTGCTCTGGGGTAGGCAGCTGGTTTCTCCCTGCTCAGGCAACCATGTGTTTTTACGTTTACTGCTGAAACTTCAAACTCTATTTTCTTAACAAGATCCCTAAACTAATTTCTTACTGATATCTGTAGAAGCATTTCTACAGAAAGAGCAAATTGAATCTAGAGTTAGTTTTTTGATATGATATGAAAATCACCAGATATATCTTGAGGAAATCTATCTTCTAAAAATCTACTGTTATTGACCACATGTCTGCTGATTCCTTTTTTACTATCAGCCATTTTCATATGTCAACTATGGAATACCTTCGAATACTTTAAATGCTGTTCAGATCAAATACGTGTTGAAATTGTAGGACGTTGCATGATACTTGTGAAATTCTCTTTCTTGTAAAAAGTTAAATGTAAAATAAAATGCTTCAGAACTGTTTGATATATGCCTGTATATTAATACATATGTGTGCATAAGGCTTTGATATTCCTTATTCAAATACTCAGTTCACTATGAGAATAAGTTGTTATTATGGCAATCATTTTTCTATTTGTGAACCTGATAAAGGAAGACGACAGATGTAGATACAATTCTGTATTTATCAAAACAAACTTTCATATCTGTCTAAACTCTAAGTGGTATTGAAAGAAAGTAAATCCAAACTTGCTCACAGGAAAATGGAAAACAACACAGTTCACATATTTCAAAAGCCCAGGGGTGCATATCTGGCATCAGGCTCATTTGTGTCAAGGTGCTCATTTGATAACTCTCTCTTATTCTCTTTCTTTATGGAATGTCTTCCAGTACTCACAAAGTTTTACTTGCTTAACATTTTATATTTATAATTGTTTATTGTTACAGGTGCTAAGATTTTCATGTTTTCTCATATAAAACATTCCTATAGTTAAAAGTTAGGAAATGTATAAAATTTACTCAAAGAACTCTCACTTGCACCACTGTATTCTTCTCCATAGTCTTTCATCACCTTCTCAATTGTTATTATCCATTCCCTCCAAGATTTCAAATTAATTAACATGAACTGGTATAAAGTTGACCTTTGTAATTCTTTTTAGTTGCTCTATTTCAAAGGTTATTATCTCCTTTTATTTCTTGATTAGTTTAACTAGCATTTTGTTTCACTGATTTTTTCAAAGAACCAGTCTTTGTATTTATGTATTAGTGTTTTTTGTTTGTTTTTTTCTGTTTTCAAATCATTGACTCAGATTTTTAATTCTGACTTCTGCTTAGTTTATTTGCTTTTTTCTTTTACTAACTTTTTGAATTGCATGTTTAATCTGTTTATTTTTGGTCTTTCATCAAAAGAATACATCAAATATATAATTATGTAAACTTAAACATTTTTCTATGACCAGTGCTTAGCCAACTTGTGAATTTTGATACATAAATAAGTAGTGCATGATAATTATCTTCTAGAAATTTTGTAAGTTTAGTTTGTATTTCCCCTTTGACCCAAGAAATGTTTAATAGAAATTTTTTTAATTGTCAGATGAAAATATCTTTTTTATTTTATTTTGTTATTAATTTCTAGTTTTATAGCATATCATTATAATGCTGTTTGTATTAATATAATTTCTATATTAAAAACCTTATTGAAGTTTTCTTCATGCTATGACAGACACATAGGAAATTAAATAGATTTTTACAATATTTCATGAGTGCTTGTAAGAAGGTATACCTACTATCGTACTGGGGAACGTATAATACACATACACACATACACACACATATTATTTATAAGAAATCTTCCTTACTAATTATGCTATTAGGTCTTCTGAGTGCACAATTACTTTTATATACTTGTCTTACCTAAGATTGAAAGACGTATGTCAAAGTCCTGTCTTATTTGATTGTTTCTGTTTTTCCTCCCGTCTTCTTTGGCTTTAATGTTACTGAGGCCACTGTGTTGTTCAGTGAATAAATTCATAAATCTCTATCTTCATTGTGAAACATAGCCTTTTTTTTGCATTATAAAGAATCTTTTATCTTTTTAATGCTCTTTGTGCTGAATTTTATTCTGCCAGATAAATCCAGCCCTGGTTTCATTGTGTTTCATTGTCAGGTAACCTTTGCTCATTTCTTCATATTTAGGATTTTATGATCACTTTTTAAATATAGTTATTGTATAAAGCATACAGATAACTTTTGTTTAGTGACACCTTGGTTGGATGAAGCTTCTCTTCTGCTGTCCTGCTAGCCCTGCATATTTTGACATTTTATTTCAGGTTTTTGTGGGGTACAGGGTAGACTGATTATTTATTTATTTATTTTTGTTTTTGTTGTAAATAGTCACTGCTTTGTTGACAGAGTCTCAAATCTGTTTCTGGTATTTTCTCTTAGGATTGTCTTTCCTTTAGGGTTAAATCCAAATTAATGTTATTTATGTTCTATCATCACTCAGATTCTGCTGCAATCTTCCTTTATTCTGGGCAGTTCCTAAGGAAAAAGATTATTTCAAAAGATTACCTTTTATTCTTCAGTGTTTTAGCCTTCTTTAACAAATAAAACTCCCAACCTTAATGTGAAAGTAATATGTTATGAAGACTTCCTTTTATTATAAAGAGTTTCACAAAGATTTTAATTAATACAAGAAGAAAACGGAAAGCACTAAAACTGCAATCATTTAAATTCAAAATTGTGTAAGTATGGTTATTTTACAATATAAAATTTGATACTCTCGACAATAATTCATTTCCAAAGTACTCTTAGTGTTTCCGGCACCATCTGTTTACCTCAGGGAAGAAAAGTCCATATTTTCTTTGTGTTTAAATGCATAGTACACTGGTTTAAAAATGTATGTCACAAAGATAACACTATCGTCTCCATTTATATTTACAGATGCTTTACCCCCAAGTGTTTCTTAAATAAGTGTGAAGGGGGAAAAGCC
>NW_012149742.1:743479-744845 GCF_000956105.1 Propithecus coquereli | reverse complement strand
ATAAATTGTGCTGGATGAATTTAATCACTACACTATATTGACAAAGACCCTCTTCTTTGACTAAAAGGAGGACTCAGACTCCTCCAAGTGTTCTGCACAGGACCAAACTTAGTCTTCCCTCTCTATCCTTGTATAATCTAGTTTGAGCAAGAATCTTGTTAAGTCTGTTTAGCAAAAATCCTTCATTCTTGCTCTCTGATCACTTCATATATTATCACCCTGGCCTCCCTTAAGCAAGAATTCTGCTGAATTGTTCTAGCAATCATTTCTTTTAAACTTGGTGTTTCCTCTTAGTAAATTTCCATCCACTTTATAGCCATGCCTTGCCTATAAATCCCTATTTGTCCATGTTGGAGCTGGAGTTGAGTCACATCTGTCTCCCTCACCGAAAGACCTTATTCCAGTGGTCCCTACATCTACTGCCATGGCCTTCCTCTTGATTAGACTCTTCCTTAATGTTTTTAACAAGCAGCATGAATATTTTTTTCTATAACAATACGTCAAAAAAAATTTAACCTACTCCACACAATGCACAAAAATAAATTTCATATGGATAAAATCTAATGTGAACGGTATAACAGTAAAGAACATAAAGATATTTTCAAATACTAGAAGTATTAATAAGTAAACATTTCTTAAGAAGGACACAATAGTGCTAACAACACAGAATACAATAAGAAGGATATGTTGGACTTCTCTAAAGTTAAGGACCTCTCCCTATTCATTAAATGACACCTGTAAGAGAATTTAAAAAGCAAGAAATAAAGTGGAACACAATATTTGGAATGTTTTTATCTAACGCGGGACTCATATTCATAGCATACAAAAAACTTGTATAAATCAACCTAGAAATGTAGGCAATACAATAGAGAAACAGGCAAAAGTCTTGAATAGTTGCTTCATACAAAAGAAAATACAAATAACCAATATACATATTGAAAAGATGTTCAAATTTATCAGCTATAAAAACATTAAAACCATAATGAGATATCATTACATACTGATGGGGTTCAGGACTCGCTACAGTGAAAAGATGGCATGTTGGAATTTAAGAAACCAGTGGAAGAAGGAAGGACACTCTCACTATCCATTGTCCTTTTCTGAAGCAGGTCATATAACCTTTATTCCTTTATTACTCTCCTCAAACCTAGGGGAAAGAAACATCTTTATCCTTGAAGACAAAGAAACAACATACCCCCTTTGCCCAATCATACTCCCCCATAACTATCCACTTCTTTATTAAAACTTAGCATAAACGTATACAAGTTTTATCATTTCTTTGGGTCTTCATTTCTGAAGGATCCTCTGTCATGTAAAACTTATATTAAATAAACTTGTATGCTTTGATCTTATAAATCTGCCTTTT
>NW_012149742.1:737819-739454 GCF_000956105.1 Propithecus coquereli | reverse complement strand
CTATCTTTAAATCTTGGTAGCATGTCCCTGCCTTGTGTAGTTGCAGACTAAACTGCATTTATTGTCATCATGTATCAAGTTTGTATCAAATTTGCTATCTACTATTTTCACTGCCTCATCTATATCTTCCAGCTTCAACCCCCGGTTGAGCTATTTCCTTTAGATTCATTTTCCCCAAGTGTACTACCTTGTGTTTTCCAGGCTTTGTCTAATTTGGTTATGTTCTTTTATATCACACACTAGCTGATCACTCAATAGGTATAACATAATTGTTCGAAATCTGGTGCTATACTTTGTTTTGGAATAGTTTCCTGAATTCTAAATATCTGAACATGAAAATAATTAAGATGAAGTATTGAGTACACTAATTTTCTTGTGTAAAATATTTAATACATTCTGTTGATACAGGGCACTAAGAAGGCTTCCTCTGGGTGACATTGGAACCCATTTTGTTGCTTATGCACATTCTGTATATCCTACTTCTTACACATTGATTTTGTTTGACAAAAGCATAAATTTATTCTACTAATGTTATCCAGAATTCCCTTAAGTTAGAACTATATTGGAATTGTTTTGCAAACTGAGTTTTGCTGAACAGGGTCACAAGGAATTGGAGGAAGACCACCGATATTACTGCAGAAGAAATCAGTGTTTTCAGGGTCCAGTCACATAGCTCTGACAAGAAGACAATTGTAACTCAACCAATTTGATGGACTTATGATTTTAAACTAATTTATCTATATTGCACAAGGATGAGCCCATTAATTTTTGACATTGAAGAAGCTGATATCTTATGGCAGTAAGTTCTAAACAATAACATGACATCCCACATCAACCTAGGATACGTACAAATGACGTATTTCTTATAAAATTATATATTCTTGGCTCGAGTCCAACAAAGTATTTTAAAAGTGAAGATAAAATGGAACTTTGTAATAATGGTAATGAACTCTGATGAGAACCCCTTCATCTTTCCCCTTCCGGAAACATTCATGGCCCTGTTTCTAAGATATGTCTACCCAATGCCTTCTCATGTTTCCTCCACCTAAAGAAACTTCTGATAAGAAAAAAGTGAAAGGCTATTCTTAGTAAAAGAGATTCTTGACCACAAAGAGACTTCTTGTAGAGACCCTGACCCTCTGCTCAAAGCTGCTGACCTATATTTGCATAAGACATATAAAAGATCATTTTTAACTTTAAGTTGCAAAGAAGATTGGGAAACTGAGCAACTTCTATGGTTGCTTGCCATTTTGTTTTTCTTACATAAAAAGTAGAGGTAAGAGAAAATCTTAAATTCAAATATGTCTATGATCTTTATTTCCATAATACTAGAGATTTTATTACGTGATATTTATGCTTCCTTATAAAGAGGTTACAGGAATGGGAAGAAAAAAAAAGAATTAAGATGGTTTCACTCAGAGTGTGGTTCCATAGCAAGAAACTCTAGGGAAAAACATTTCAACATTCATTTTCAACAGCATGTACTTCCAAAAGTTTTGCATAATTCTCTCATTTGAGTTAAAAACCAAATCATTATCAGAATCAATGTAACTTGTTTTTCTATTTGGAGTATATTATGCTATAACAAATAGCTGTCATAATTTAACTGTGAAGTTATTCTGCTAAGAGAGGTAA
>NW_012149742.1:737251-737769 GCF_000956105.1 Propithecus coquereli | reverse complement strand
ACATAATGTTGAGTGAAAGAATCCAAACACAAAAGAGAACACAATGTTTCTTTCAATTTCATATGATTTTAGGCTCAACAACAATTGAAACTAACGGAGTTAAAAGTCAGAATAGCCATTAGCCTTGAGAAAAGTGACTGAGAGGTGACACAAGGAGAATCTTGGAAGCTAATAATGTTTTATTTTTGACTGGATGGTGTTACACAGGAATATTCACTTTGTAAAAGCTCATGGAGATATAAGCATATGATTTTGCATATTTCAATTTGAGAAAAAGGAAAAACATTCAATGCAGTACAATTTTCTACCTATCAAATTGATCTTTTTTTCATGACAATATCTGTAGTTATCCAAAAAGCAAGAAATATTTTAAAGTCAGTGGAATGGAATTTAATGTTGATTGTCTAGAAACAATTAGATAACTTCTATAAAAGCTTAAGAAATAGATATCCTTTACCAAATAACTCAATTTCCAGAATTTATTTCTGTATAAAATAATCAGACATATGAACCTATCC
>NW_012149742.1:731811-732092 GCF_000956105.1 Propithecus coquereli | reverse complement strand
GAGAGATACTCCAAAGAGGTCACAGTAGTGAGGAACATTGTAAGACATATTGGAAGATTATATGCGTGATATGTGAACCAAAAATACTACAAAATTGAGAAGAAAACTTCATGTAAATAGTAGAGAAAAAATGGCATTTGCTCCTAATTAAATCTAAAATGTGATATTTTCAAATCCTCAGACATCGCTGTAATGTTGCTGGCATGTAGTGTCACAAACAAAGAACATTTTCTTGACAAACGAGTTTATTGAAGATAGAGAAGTGATTTTTCCTATCGACC
>NW_012149742.1:730797-731761 GCF_000956105.1 Propithecus coquereli | reverse complement strand
CACTGCTTGTTATATACGTACTCTCTTTCACTAAAAAAATTATCTATACACTTACACCTAGTCTCACCATGTGCACTTTTACTTGAAGGAAATCAATATTCTTATCATTGAGTTACAGTGTATCTTCCTTTCAGATCTTGGTATGACTTTTGACCTTGTCATCACTGCCTTAGTAGGGACACTTTCTTTCCACTGTTTCTGTGATTCTGCAATCTTCAGCCCTTCTCATACTTTTCTTTCCATACTTTTACTATCTGTTTTGCTAGGCCTTCTCCTCTATGTCATTGGAGTTATTCTCCAAGATTACCTTCTTGGTTTTCATATTAGCCTCTCTATACTCTAAAATGTAAGAAGCATTGTGATATATTTTAAAAGTGTTTAAGGAAATGTCAAGGCAGAAGTCAAAGTGAGCACATATGTCTCTTCCTCCTCCCAATAAGACATCATCAAAATATGATAAAGGGAGTGACCCAGTAGCAGTAGAGGTAACAGATGTGGTAATGGGAGATTTTAACTGATACTTTAAAGATGGAGTATAGATAGAAGAATAATGACAGATAATGAAGAATGGAGGAAATGGCAACTGAGGATATGTGACCCAGCACCTGAAATGGAGGCCGGCCATTTATTTTGGAAGAATTCTGGAAGGACTCAGAGTCAGATGCAACAAATGAGAATGATGGCAAAAAAGCTCTGTGGAGGACAGAGCTGTACCAAATGGCCAGGCCCCTTGTTCTTCCCCTTCCCAGACATGCAGGGAGGTCAACTCCAAGCATTTCTCCCCTGAGAAAATTCCTACAGGCTCTTATCTAAAATATTGATCAAATTGACAAAAGAGAAATAAGGCTTTCAGCAGTTTTTCATTAGTTCATATAAATATTTACAGCATACTTACACTCTGCCAGTCACTAATCTGGTTGCCAGAAATGCAGTGCTGAACAACACTGACAAAGGTCCTTTCCTC
>NW_012149742.1:727584-729202 GCF_000956105.1 Propithecus coquereli | reverse complement strand
AAAACAGTATGGAGACTCCTCAAAGAATTAAACATAGAACTATGATTCGATTCAGCAATCCCTGAGTATTTACTCAAAGGAAAAGAAATCAATATATCAAAAGACACCTGCACTCATATGTTTATCACAGCACTATTCACAATATCACAGGCATGGCATCAAACTAAATGTCCATGCACAGATGAATGGATAAAGAAAATGTTATGTGTATGTGTGTGTGTGTGTGTGTGTGTGTGTGTGTGTGTGTGTATACGCACACATAATGAGATGCTATTTAGCCACAAAAAAGAATGAAATCATGTCTTTTGCAGCAACATGGATGGAACTGGAAGTTATTATTTTAAGTGAAACAAGCCAGGCACAGAAAGTCGAATATCACATTTTTTCACTCATAAGTGGGTGCTAAAAATGTATACACAAAGAAATAGAGAATAGGATGATAGACAATGGAAACTCAGAAAGGCGAGGTGGTAAGAGGGGGGTGGATGATAAGAAATCAGTTAATGGTTACAATGTACACCATTCATGTGATGGATACCCTAAAAGCTCTGACTTGACCACTATGCAACCTATGCATGTAACACAGTAGCACATGTAATCCATAAATTTGGACAATTTTTTAAAAAATTGCTACAATAGGGATTGAAAAAATTAATGATGCTAAAAAATAATTGCTAAATAAAGGATTAGAAAATAAGGTGGAACAATCTCAGAGATTGTAGATTCAACACAAATATTCAGACAGTATGAGATATAGAGACTCGTGTCAGGGTGAATTGCAGTTTAGTCTGACTCCAGAGACCAGACTCTTTGCCTTTGTAATACACTGATCCATAGTCAATATTTGTTTGTCCTTAAAATGGACATGCTGATGACTTGCAGTGATCTTCTGAATTTAGAGAGGTAATGCAACAATCCAAGTGAGTATCTGACCTATATTAGTCGTTTCCTTTCTAGTACATATTATTGTTACTATGTTTACTCTTTTAGGGCTACCGTTAATGTTCATGCTGCCGAGTTTCACTTCCTTTAAGTCATCATAAAAATCTTAATTTTCATCTCTGCCCTCTCCAGAGTTCAGGTTCTGTGTTTCCATCTGTCTCCCTCATAGTTCCACTCATTTTTCTTTTTGCATTTAACCTACTCTCACCATTGAGAAATGCTGTAGTATAATGGAATGAACACTAAAATCACAGTCAAGATTGTTTTTGTAAAAATAAGATTGTGTGCAAATCGACCTTAAGCATAAGTTGTGCGACCCTGGCATGCCACTTGGTTTCTTCCTTTTTAGTTGCCTGAAATGGAAAATTAGAGATTTAACTCAATGAAGTATAAAGTGGTTTCTAATCTAATTCTGCAATCAGATTATGACATATGAATTATCTATGTTCCCTCACAACCATTCTGCTCCTTCAGGAAAAAAAAAAAAAAAAAGGGAAAATGGAGCTTCTACTCTTCTGATCATTTTCTAATTAATTTTCTTCAATTCTTCCTTACCATCATTTTGGTTTTGTCTACTATTGCTTAATACTTGGGCTACTACAATATTATCCTGGCTGGCCTCTCTGGCTACAGCCTCCATCCCGTTCAATTAGTATCACACAATACTACCTATTGG
>NW_012149742.1:724882-725749 GCF_000956105.1 Propithecus coquereli | reverse complement strand
GCTGTAATGTTGCTGGCATGTAGTGTCACAAACAAAGAACATTTTCTTGACAAACGAGTTTATTGAAGATAGAGAAGTGATTTTTCCTATCGACCAAGCTGACCTTGTTTTTATGTCTCTTATGCCACTTTTACACTGATCACACATAAATAGTTGCAAAAGTGAAACAACATTTTATATTCTTGTAAATCTCAGAAAGCAACAAAAACATGGCTTACAAATTCAGATCAGAACATAGCTCTAGCGGAAGCACACCCTTAGAAGACATCTATTGCTTTCATATTAATGTCAATTTTTCACATACAGACTATGCACAGTTTTAAACTCAGAATCAAAACCTTAAGAAAACTTCATCCAATATATATAGCTTGTACATGTCATGGTTACTTAAGACATGATTTCTCCTTTTTTTGTCCATATTTATTTTATTCAGAATCCATTCTTACTTGACCCCACAGGTGAAAATTACATAATTATGGACATGACTACAGACCGAAGATTAGATCATGCTACAAAAGAGCAAGAAATTACATGAGATTAATTTGAGGCTTTTTTCCCCTAAAAAAACCATAAGCATTGCGTTACACTGAAATTACACAGGCTTTTTCCCTATTCATAGTGATGTGATCCAAAGTAGTTTATATGTTATAAAGAAGAGGATCAATATTCTTGAAGTATGGGTACAGCAGCTGATATAAGGATGCCTAAGAAAACAGACCTCCTCTCTTTCTTTCACAAGACCTGTAGCATTCCAAAAGGGAGTAGATCAGATAAAAAAGACAGAAGATGCTCTCACCTTGGACAGAGGCAAGTAACATTCCCCAACATGTCTATTGCTAACAACCAAACCTGGTACATTCATCATCT
>NW_012149742.1:723232-723699 GCF_000956105.1 Propithecus coquereli | reverse complement strand
AGAAGAAGTGTATCAGACAAAGAGATGTTATGACAGAAACAGAATCAGAGAGACACAACATGGCTGGCTTTGAAAATGGAGAAAGTCCATCTTTGGATTTGGATGGTTTGAAGGTAAGGAAATACATATTCCTAGAGCAACCAGAAAGGAATGCACCTCTGCTGAAACCTTGATTTTAGCCCAGTAAGAACTGTGGTAGACTTGTAACCTGAAAAACTGTAAAACAACATATTTGTCTTGTTTTAAGCCATTAAATTTGCAGTAAATTCTTTACAGAAACCTTAGAAAATTAACACAACTATTATATGATAGACCTTTAAAATTTGCTGGCTAACATTAAAACCACTGTATAATATAATTATGGTAAGGAATTTAGAGCAACTAGTCATAAACTAGGGATTAATATATGTGCCAGTTGGTTATCTCGCAAGCAAATTCAATTTCACATTAAAAAAATGAAAATTTCA
>NW_012149742.1:721569-722766 GCF_000956105.1 Propithecus coquereli | reverse complement strand
TTTCAAAGCTAAAGATTATATAAAAATATACTTATCATAAGAGCCCTGACTTTCACTTTATCTGACAATAACTGGTCTATCTATCAATCTATCTATCCTCTATCCACTTCTCCATCTATCTATTAAAGAGATTATATGAAGCTAGCATTATGGAGATCTATGTAACATTCAGAATTCCATTACTGACTCAGCCTGTAATCCTAAAAAAAACATGTTCTTCTAGCAGTGAGTAAAAAGCAATGATTAGAATTATGCTCAGATAGATTTTCTTTGACATTCTGCTGCAAGCTTTCTATCTATTTCTCCAATGTGTATTAATATTAATATAATAACCCTGCCTGACCCATAGCTGCAGGCATTCTAACTGAATCTGCATCTTCTATGTACAATACTACCACTTTTAGAGATGTGAAATTAGCAGCAGTTGCAATGAAATGGAGATCTGCTGTAACTCACACACTCTGAGCTCTTCTCACTGAAGTAAGAAAAAGGGTCAGGAGAGTGGGTCCTGATAACCAAGGTTGGAAAATGTGTATATAAAAAGAAAGGAAGGAACTAAGGTAGTTCACAGCAGATAAGTCACAGGATACCATGACATAGGATCTCAGTTAAGCAAGGGGTCATATAAAAGTACTGCACATTAATTTTTAATTTTTCATTCTATCACTTGTAAATGAACATGGATACCCACAAAGAACAAAAAAAAATTCAGCTAAGAAATGATTTTTCATATATCTACCTATCTCTAAATCTAGAGACGAGGGTAATTTATACAAATCTTAGCTGGTTTGTTTGGTTAAGCTTTTGTTTCAACTTACTGTACTTGTGTCTCTGGGTTCAACACATATCTTCTCTCACATTTTTTCCTAATCCCTCTAGGGTTCTCAATACCAAGAAAAGATATGTGCAAAATACTAATAATATATATCCATTTCCTCCGTGGAAAATGTCAAGAACAACTACCTTTCTCCTGGTTAGTACAGCTGTCATAAACCTCATGGGAGAAACTCTCCCTTACATTGTGGAAATGACTTCTGTGCTTGCTACACACAAATAAGGTTGTAGGAAGTATAAACATATTAAAATCTAACTTACTGCCAGGAGGTTCAATAACAATTTTAAAGCCAAGAGAATCACAGGAAAGGTATAGTTTTCACATAAATATACAAAAATTTAAAAAGAAAAAAAAGTGTTTTT
>NW_012149742.1:721159-721519 GCF_000956105.1 Propithecus coquereli | reverse complement strand
GAATGAGTCTGCAAGCTTAAATAGCACCAGTTAGCACTACTGCAATCCCTTCAGTATTAAGTCACATAAAAATTCTAAAGCATAATGAGGCAAATCCTCTGGAATATTAGGGTAAATCTTTTCCCTTGAAATCTAACACTGCATAGGATGCTACTATGGCCCATAAAATTATATGTAATTACAATAGCCTTCATATATAAAGATAAAGCTATTCATTAACTATCACTAAAATGTATGATTGTTGTTTATACATTTTCTACTTGTGAATAGTGATATTTACTGATGAAATAATTGTTTGTCTTTAGATGACACATGTTTATCAAACAGATATTTCTAGTAGAGACATCTGGACACTGAGAA
>NW_012149742.1:709057-709884 GCF_000956105.1 Propithecus coquereli | reverse complement strand
ATTTTAATCATTAAACTACTATAATTGCAACTTCTAAAAACCACAAATTAGGGCATAGAACATCCCACTAAGCACATGCTCCTGTAAGTATTAAATATTTTCTCTCCTGCTTGTATAAACTAAACTGCCAAGGAAGAAAGCTTATTTTTATATTAGTTTTGAAAATCAGTATTCTCCACCACTGAATAATATCCATGTTCCTGTTGAACAATGAATGCTATCTAAATCCAAAATCACCACACATGCTCTCAAATGTATATAGAACAAAAGGGCAGCGAATAGTGCTTGTTTCCAGAAGCCGTACTTGGGTAGAGTACTCTGAAGACTTTTGCCTCAGTAGTGTTTAATATTTAGATGAAGATTAGACATGTGCTATGGTTTGAATCTGTCCCCCAAAAAGCATGTGTTGGAAACCTAATCCCCAAAGTAACAGTTTTGGGAGGTAGGACTTATTGGGAGGTGTTTGGATTATACAGGTCCCACTCTCATAAATGGGTTAATGCTGATTATAAAAAGGCTTGAGGCTTCAAGTTCAATCTCTTGCTCTCTCTCACTCACCTTCCACCGTCAGATGACACAGCAAGTAGACCCTCATAGTATATCAGCACCTTGGTATTCGGCTTCCCACTTTCTAGAACTATGAAAAATATTTTTTTAAATAAATTCCTCACTTTCTGGTATTCTTTTATAGCAACACAAAATGTACTAAGTCATAATGGCTCCAGTCCTGACTATTAAAAATTAAAACAAGACCCAAAATGATCATTGTTTCCAAGTAACTTGAATGAAATCCAGAAAAATCTCAAGAATATTTACAGACACACAAA
>NW_012149742.1:708147-708419 GCF_000956105.1 Propithecus coquereli | reverse complement strand
TGCAGAGAGAAAGGAATGCTTGCATACTGTTGGTGGGACTGCAAATTAGTAAAATCTCTAGGGAAAACAGTATGGACATTTCTCAAAAAACTAAAAGTAGACCTGCCATTTGATCTGGCAATCCCACCACTGGGTATTTACCCGAAGGAAAAGAAGTCATTTCATCAAAAAGACACCTGCACTTAAATGTTTATTGCAGCACAATTCACAAATGCAAAGATGTGGAACCAACTCAAATGCCCATCAATTCATGAATGGATTAACAAAAAATG
>NW_012149742.1:705608-707195 GCF_000956105.1 Propithecus coquereli | reverse complement strand
TACACTTCTGGAATTATGAAGTAGACACATTTCCCTATTTTCTCTCTAAATTTCACTTTAAAAACCTAGATAGCATATAGGAAACAAACATTAAAAAATCTCCAAAAGAGGGAGCAGAGAAGTAGGCTGACCATAGACCTTTGTACAGAAAAAAAGATACAGAGTGTTGAGTCCTCTGGAATTTCTTTCTGCTTCATATATTTTAGGCTGAGTGCAGGAATATCTAGCAATCTAGAAACATCAACAGTAGCAAATAATAAAGCCCCCAAGAAATCTCCTTGCTCTACCTAAAAGACCAAGAAAGAGGTAGCCTAACAAGACTTAGATAATAACCACTTTATATCAGCTAAACACCACAAAAAAAAGAACTGATTCTTCCCTTTGATAAGATGAGTTCTACCCTTACCAAGCTCTAACTACTCCTCGAAACCCTCCTTCCAAGGTGGTATCAGAGAAGTCTGAGTAGAGAGTGAGTCCATTTATCACCACTAAGTTGTAGCAAGGCCACACATAACTCTTCCCTTTTTTCCATGGTATCTTTGGAGACCATGTGGGGAATCTGGATTTCCACACCCACCAGGTAATGATAAAGCACCCTTCTTCCTCCCCAGCAGTGTGGTGCCAGAGGAAGCCCAGTGGAAAATCTAGATGTTTACCAATGTCGAACAGTTATAGAACCATGCCCACACTGTTAGCGGAAGTCAAATGAAAGCAGTAACAAAATACCTGCTCTGCCCAAAGTGTTATCTATAGAGTCCTAGGAAAGAACAGCGACACTCAATTCTGCCCAGCAGTGATGGGGATGACATAAATGACAAATATGAAGATTGAAATAACAGATATTTCTACAAACCCCACAGACAACAAAGGATAATGAGGGAATATCATGAACAACTCTACACACATAAATAGACCAAATTCTCAAAAAGTAAAAGCTATGTAATTCATTTAACATGAAATAAATAATGTGAATAGCTATCTGGCTTAAAGACTACTTTTTGGGGAGATTTCAAATAATGATTTCAACTTTTCAGGTCCATGTGGATTCACTGGAGAATTGTACCAAATGTTTAAAGAATTAACATCAATTTTACACAATCTCTTCCAAAAAACAGAAAAGCAGGTAATACTTTCAAAACATTTTTGTAATGTCAGTGTTATACTGATATCAAAACCAGAGAGAGATAAAATAAAAAATACTGACAATATCAAATGTTAGTGAAAATGTGGAAAATTCGATCTTTTACATATGGTTGATGGGAATGTAAAATGGTACAGTGACTAGGAAGGTAGTTTGGCAATTTCTTAGAAAAATGAAACATACATTTACATTAGGACCAAGCTATTACACTCTTGGACATTCGTTCCAAAGAAATAAGAACTGATGTTTGTTCAAACCAGCTTCATTTGCAATAACCAAAAGTTGAACAAAATTAAAATGGCTCTCAGTGGGTAAACATCTAAACAAAACATTGTAAATTCATAACATAGACAGGGAAATGCAAATTAAAACCACAATGAGGTATCACTTATCTCCAGTGAGACTGGCCTTTATCAAAAAGTCCCAAAACAATAAATGTTGGTGTG
>NW_012149742.1:702551-702978 GCF_000956105.1 Propithecus coquereli | reverse complement strand
TGTGATTGATTTCATCTAAATTAAAAATACCTGCTCTTCAAAAGATACCATGAAAGAATGAAAAAATAAGCCAATGGCTGGGGAAAAATGTCAATCATATATACAATAAAAGACTTGTATCCAATGTATACACATAACTTTAAAACTCAGTAAAAGAAAGCATAAAAACATATGGGCAAAATATTTAAATAAACACTTCACCCAAGGAGACACATAGATGGCAAATAAGCAAATAAAAGGATACTTAACATTAATATTATTATGTAAAATGTACCTATAAGAATGCTTACATATATGCATATGGATATAAACATGATTTTGAATGTGGTGATGGTTTCATGGCACATACAGATATCAAAACTTGATAAAACTGTACACTTCAAATATATGTTGATTATTGTGTGTCAATTATACCTTAGTACAGCTT
>NW_012149742.1:701823-702501 GCF_000956105.1 Propithecus coquereli | reverse complement strand
TAAATAATAAAATAAAATCATATGGCTCTTAACAATAAAAAAATAAAATTTCACATTTATAAGTAAATCAAATAATAACCACTAATTTAACAGTTTTCTCAAAATACAGATATAAAAAATAGAAGCAGAGGGCATGTAAATCATAACCTGTATTGCTACGTGATACAGATTAAGGCACTAGGCTTTCATTTAAATAAAAAATAGCTACTACATACTAGTTTTGCTAAAACTAAGAAGATATATAATTTTCTACCTATATTGGAAGCATATAAGTGCTCACCAGGGAACAGAATGATTTATGATAGTAGAGGTAGCATAATGTTCTGGAAAAGAAATTAAGATAAAATTAGGCTGAATATTAGAAACTGTCTCAACAAAATGTAGTAATCTTCCAAATAAATTGGTGGGATCTTTACCACCTGAGAACTTTATAGAATAATCACTTTTAAAATAAAATACTCTTTAAAATATGGTGAAAGACTAGAAAAAAAATGAGTTATGCTCATGAAACCATATACATTCTATTTTCTGTATGGAAGTACCCCTTAATATTCACACAGAAGGTGTGACTATTAGTCCTGAGTATTAAAAATTAAAACAAGACCCAAAATGATCATTGTTTCCAAGTAACTTGAATGAAATCCAGAAAAATCTCAAGAATATTTACAGACACACAAA
>NW_012149742.1:698682-699228 GCF_000956105.1 Propithecus coquereli | reverse complement strand
CCGAAGGATGGACATATTTGAAATTCGGACTTAGGGGGGGAGGGGGGAGCAAGGGCACCATACGTAACCTAAACATCTGTACCCCCATAATATACTGAAATAAAAAAAATTCATAACATAGAATACTACTTTACAATAAAAAGGAACAAGTTCTCAATATACAACTTAAGTAGATCTTAATGGCATTGTGCTCAGTATAAAAAAACCAATCTCAAGATCAATGTATAATTTAATTTATATGACATTCTTGGGATGATGAAATTATAGAGACAGAAAATAGATTAGAGGTTACAAGAGGTTAACAATGGTAACCACAAGGTGTGATGAATGTGTCTAAAATGTTGCAGAATAAGGGAGATCTTTGTGGTAATGGAATAATTTCTTTTGTTTTTTTTTTTCTTTTGTTTGTTTTTGTTATTGTTGTTCTTGTTGTTGTTGTTGTTTTTAAGAGACAAGATCTTTCTCTGCTGCCCAGACTCAAATGCAATGGCCCAATATCTAGCAGCTGGGACTATAGGCTTGCACCACAATGCCAGGCTAATTTTT
>NW_012149742.1:692989-696571 GCF_000956105.1 Propithecus coquereli | reverse complement strand
AATCAAACCTAAATCCAATCAGTCCTTTAGATCTAATTACCAATTTATAGAAAACATAGATGAAAGAAAAATATGGTAGGGGATGCCAAGGGATTGTAATCACCCACATGCAGTCTATGAGACTGTCAACTCTGGAACCAATAGATGTAACAAAATAATGCATGAGGAAAAACTAATGAATAGAAACCTTTGTTTTAAAAGAGGCAAACTAAAAATGTATGTATCCTTTGATGCAATAATTATATTTTTATTTGTAGCTGCCTTGGGGACATGTACAGGTGGTGAACTTGCTCATAACCACAAGGTTGCATATAAAAATATGTAAATATGTAGGTAATCTCAAGTTATTGTCAACAAGTACTATTCTCAATAAAAATGTAATGACAATTATTTTATGTCAAGTAATTGTGCATTACTTGGATATATATGTAGAAATGTAATGTCAAGTAATTGTGCATTACTTGGATAAATAGCAAACTAAATTTTAGTATGGTAATACCATGGAATATCATTTAATAGTTAAAGAAAACAGAGCAGATTTTTTATTTTTTTAATTTCGAAATATGAAGGAGGTACAAATGTTTTTGTTATATGCATAGCTGGTATTAAGCTTAAGTCAGGGCTTTTACTGTGCCTGTCAGCATAACAGTGGTTATTATACATGATAGGTAAGTTTTTATCCTTCATCCCCATATCACCTTCCCCCTTCCTTGGTTTCCAATGTGTTTTACATCTCTTTCTGCCCGTGTGTACCCATCTTTTAGGGCCCAGTTATTAGTGAGACTATGTGGTGTTTGTTTTTCCATTCCTGAGATACTTCACTTAGGATAATGGTCTCCAGTTCCAACCAAGTTGTTGCAAAAGACATTATTTCATTTATTTTTATGACTGAGTAGTATTCCCTGATAAGCATACATCACATTTTATTAATCCACTCCTGAATTGATGGGCACTTAGGTTGATTACACATGTTTCCATTTTGAATTTTGTTGTGATAAACATTTGGGCGCAGATGTCTTTTTGATAAAATGACTCATTTTCCTTTGGGTAGATAGCCAGTAGTGAAATTGCTGGATCAAATTGTAAGTCTACATTTATTTCTTTGAGGAATCTCCATACTGTTGTCCATAGAGATTGACTAATTTGCAGTCCCACTGACAGTGTATAAGCATTCCTTTATAAGCATTCCTTTCTCTCTGCATCCATGCTACCATCTATTATTATTTGAGTTTTTAATAATGGCTCTTCTGAGAAGGGTAAGGTGGTATCTCATTGTGGTTTTAATTTGCATTTCCCTGATGATTAGTGATATTGAGCATTTTTTTCCTATGTTTGTTGGCCATTTGTCTGTCACCTTTGGAAAAAAAACATATGTTCATGACTTTTTCCAATTTTTGATAGTATTATTTGTTATTTTCTTGCTGATTTGTTTGATTTCTATATAGATTATGGATATTAGCCCTTTGTCGAATATGTAGCATGAAAATATTTTCTCCCATTCTGTAGTAAGTCTATTTACTCTGTTGATTATTTCCTTTGCTGTGCAGAATCTTTTTAATATAATTAAGCCCATTTACGTATTTTTATTTTTGTTGTTGCTGTATCTGTCTTTGAAGTTTTTCATAAATTCTTTGCCTAGACCAATGTCTAGAAGAGTTATTGCCACATTTTCTTCTAGAATTTTTGTGATTTCATGCTTCTTTTATCCATCTTGCATTAATTTTTGTAAATGGTGAAAAATAGGGATCTTGATTTATTCTCCTGCATGTGGCTCTCCAATGTTTCCAGCATCATTTATCGAATAGGGCTTCCTTTGCTCATTGCATATTGTTGTCTGCTTTGGGGAACATCAGTTCATCATAGCTATATGGTTTCATTTCTGGGTTCTCTGTTCTGTGTCATTGGTCAACATCTCTATTTTTATGCCAGTATCATGCTATTTTGGTTACTATAGCCTTGTAGTATAATTTGAAGTCAGGTAATGTGATGCCTCTAGATTTGTTCTTTTTGCTTAGAATTGTTGTGTCTATTGTGACTCTTTTTTGTTCTAGATGAAGCTTAGAATTATTTTTCCTAGATCTGTGAAATATGGCACTAGTATTTTGATGGAAATTGTGATGAATCTTTAAGCCACTTTGGGCGAGATAGATATTTTAATGATGTTGATTCTATTTTATACCAATCCATGAGCATGGAATGTTTTTCCATTTGTTGATGTCATCAGTAATTTCATTCAGCAGTATTTTATAGTTCCCTCATAGAGATCTTTCACCTTGTTTGTTAAGTATATTCCTAGGTATTTTATTTTCTTTGTAGCTATTGTAAGTGGTATTGCATCCTTGATATGACTGTCAGCTTGACTGTTATCAGTATATAGAAATGCTACTGATATGTGTACACTGATTTTGTTACCTGAGAACTTATGAATTTATTTATCAATTCCAGGAGTCTTTTGGTGGAGTCTTTAGGGTTTTTAGGTACAAGATCATATATGAATTAGGAAACAGAGATAGTTATTCTTCTCTTTATTTCTTTCTGTTACCTGATTGTTCTGGTTAGGACTTCCAGCACTATGCTGAATAGAAGTGGTGATAGTGGGCATCTTTGTCTTGTTTCAATTTTTAGGGAAGTGCTTTCAACTTTTCCCTAGTCAATATAACCTCTTATATGGCTTTTATAATTTTAAGGTATGTTTCTTCTATGCCTAGTTTGTTGAGGGTTTTTATCATGAAAGTGTGCAGGATTTTATTGAAAGCTCTTTCTGTGTCTATTGAGATATTCATATGGTCTTTGTTTTTATTTCTGTTTATGGGTGAATCATGTTTATTGAATTGTGTATATGGAACCATCCTTTCATCCCTGGGATGAAATCCCCTTGATCATGGTGGATTATCTTTTTGATATGCTGTTGAATTAGATTTGCTAGTATTTTATTGAGAAATTTCACATACATGTTCATGATGAATATTGGTCTGTAGTTTTCGTTTTTTGTTGTGTCCTTTCCTGGCTTTGGTATCAAGGTTATATTGGCGTCATAGAATGAACTAAGGAGTATTCCCTCCTCTATGTTATGAAATAATTTCCGTAGGATAGGTACCAGTTCTTCTTTGTAAGTTTGGTAGAATTCAGCTGTGAATCTATCTGGTGCAGTGCTTTTTGTTGTTGTTGATGTTGTTGGGAGATTTTTTATTACTGCTTTAATCTCACTGTTCATTATGGGTCTGTTTGAGATTTCTATTTTTCCCTGGTTCAGGCTTCAGATGTTGTATTTTTCCAGGAATTTATCAATTCACCCTAGGTTTTCAAGGTTTTTTGTGCAGAGGTTTTCATAGTATTCATGGATGTTATTTTACATTTCTGTATTGTTAATTGTAATGTCTCCTTTTTCATTTCTGATTAAGTTTGTTGAGTCTTTTCCTTTCTAATTCTAGTTAATCTGGCTAGCGGTCTATCAATTTTGTTTATCTTTTCAAAGAATGAACTTTTTGTTTCATTGATCATTTATATTATTTTTTTGGTTTCCATTTCATTTACTTCTGCTCTGAGATTTGTTATTTCTTTTCTTTTGCTGGCTTTCAGTTT
>NW_012149742.1:685027-692464 GCF_000956105.1 Propithecus coquereli | reverse complement strand
CTGTTTAAGTCCAGTGTTTATTGATGTTCTGCTTTAATGATCTGTCCTGTTCTGTCAGTGGGGTGTTGTACTCCACAGCAATTATGATGCTACTGTCTTTTTTTCCTCTTAGATCTATTATAATTGGTTTTGTGAATCTGGGAGCTCCTTTGTTAGGTGCATATATATGTAGGATTGCTTCCTTTACCATTATATAATGACCATTTTTGCCTATTTTTACCATTGTTGATTTGAAGTCTATTTTATCTGATATGAGAATGGCTGCAACTGCTTACTTTTGCTTTCCATTTGCATGGAAAGTTGTTTTCATCCCTTTACCTTGAGTCTGTGTGAGTCCTCGTGAGTTAGACAGGTTTCTGGGAGGCAGCATATAATTGGGTTGTTTTTTAATCCATTGAGCCAATCTATAACTTTTAAGTATGGCATTAAAAACATTCATGTTCAGTGTTAGTATTGATATTTTGGATACCTTTGTATCATCCTGTTGGATGATATCTTGTTGTTTTGTTTCCTTGTTGTGCTATTGCTTTATAAAAGATGTGAGATTTATCCTTCAGGTGTTTTTACACCAGTAGGTATCTATTGTGCTGTTCCATGTATAGCACACCTTTTAGCATTTCCTGTAGGACAGGTCTAGTAGTGACAAATTCTCTTAGCATTTGCTTGTTTGAAAAAAAATCTTTATTTCTCCATTATTTGTGAAACTTAGTAGTTCTGGATACAAAATTATCAGCAGGCAGTGGTTCCATTTAAGGAGACTAAAAACGAAGCCCCAATCCCTTCTGGTTTCTATGTTATTTGCTGAGAAATCTGCTGTTAGCCTGATGATTTTTTTCTTTGTAGGTTAGTTTTTGCTTTCATCTTGCAGCTTATAGAATTTTCTCCCTCATTTCGCCTTTGGCCAGGTCGATGATTATGTGTCTTGGTGTTGTCTTATTTGCCTTGAATTTCCCCAGTGTTTGATGATCATTTTGTATCTGGATATCTCAATCTCTGGCAATACCAGGGAAGTTTTCCACAATAATTCCCTCAGATAGGTTCCATGCTTTTTTCTACTCCTTCTTCCCGTGGGATATGTATAATTCATATATTGGCTTGCTTCACATAATCCCACATTTTTCTGAGTGATTGCTCATTCTTTTTTGTTTTTTTTCCTTCATGTTGACTGAGTATTCAAAACCCTTGTCTTCAAGCTCTGAGATTCTTTCTTCTGTTTGGTATAGCCTGTTGTTGATGCTTTCTGATGTATTTTTAATGACTCTTTCCTTTCTTTAAGTTCTGTTATATCCTTTCTTTTGATGTCTCTCTTTAGTGACTTTTTCATTTTTTTCATTCAAGTCCTCTTACATTTTTTGGTTTCTTTGTGTTGGTTTTCCACCTTCTCTTCAATTCAATTTATCTCATTTGCCATGCATATTTGGAATTCTATTTCTGAACATTTTGACAATTTCCTTTTGGTTGGGGTCCATTGTTGTGGACTTATCGTGATCCTATGGGGGTGTCAAACTTGCTTGTTTTTTCATGTTGCCAGAATTCTTTTGCTGGTTTCTTCTCATCTGAATTCTCTTCTCTCAGCTCAGGCTAGATAGTTTTGTGGCATACCTGTTCTCTTTTACTGGGAACTCTCCAACTTAATTGAGAAGAAGGAGAGATCCCTAGATTGCACTTCTTTGTCCTACTACAGAAGATTCCCCTGGTAAGAGAGAGGTGGGCGGATTGAGAGCCTGTAATGCAATTGTTATATACTGTCCCATTCCCCTGTGATTGTTACAGTCTAAGCCAGTGCCAGTTGACCTTCATGTAGTGTGGTGGGTTGTTTCTCAGGACATTGTTGGAAACTCAATTGAGGAGCTGATGAGTCACTCTCCACAGAGGCTGGTGTTGTGAGAGATTGCTCTGCCTGAGCCTCCCCATGGCAATGGAAGTGGTAGCTGGGTGTGGCTATCTAGGCAATGGTCATGCATGTCAAGGCCATGTGCATTCACTCTACTTGGGTCCAGGTGCAATGTTGGCATGCAGCAAGCAGGTCTGTGGTGGAGCATTGAACTGCAGAGCATGTTTTTCCAGGTGGTTGGTGGGATCTGTGGGGGCATGGCCATGGGGCCAGGTAGCAGTGTGGGAGCCATGGGGGCATAGAAATGGGGCTGTGTGGCAGTGCAGGAGCCACAGGGGCCTTAAGAGCATGGCCACATAGCTAGGTGGTGACATGAGACCCTTGGGATTGGGGGTGGGCTGCTTGGCAGCTGGGGATCTCTATCTAAAGCAGGTCCCACTGAGGCAGTCACCATGGGGTTTCTCTGGTAGAAGCAGCAATATCTGCTCTGTTCAAATCCCCCATGGGGAGGAGAGGCACTTAGCTCACAGTTATTGGGCATGCAAGAGCATCTGCTCTCCCTGCATCCTCCCCAGCCCAGCAGGGGTGATTCAGGGGCACTTGTAGCAAAGCTGATCCCTGTGTAGACCAGGCTCTCTGGACCTGATAGCTCAGAATGACATCTGTTGCAGCACCCCAGGAACTTAAGTCACCTGGTCTGTACTGTGCCCACTCTCCATTGTAATGTCACTGCACAGTGTCTAAGAAGTTCCCTGATCAGTCCTGAGGTCTGCAGTGGTGGAGAAGGTCCCCTCACAGCTCAGGTTGCAATACCCATGGAGGGAACATGGAGCCACAGGATTTTCTCCTGTCCTTCCCCAGAAGTGGATACCTCCCCCAGGTACCTTCCTATCTTGTGAACTGGATCACCCCATCACCTTCTCCTTCACTCTGAGAGTCTCTTGCCACTTCCCTAATGATTTACAATGCTTTCTCCAAGAATGTCCATTCATAGGTGAGCATCTACTTGCAACTTTCAATCCATTCCTTTAGAGTGGTTTGTGTGGATGGCTTCTAGTCCACCACCTTGGCCTGATTTCCCCCTAGAGTAGACTTTTTATACTAACATAGATATAAATCCATGATATGTTGTTGTTTGTTAATAAAAAGAAAACGTAATAATACTACACACAAACACATACATATTCATTCACATACATGTAAGGGCATGGAAAAATGTCAAGAAAGGTATACAATGAACTCATTACTGTTACGTACCCCTTCCTCTAGGAGTTCGATGGCTTTTAAATAAATATGCATTTATCCATAAACAGTGTGGAATATTATTTCTGGTTGTTTTATATATTCATAAATGCTAACAATTTATGCATATTCTGGAACTTGTTTCAATATTTTTGTGTTTTATTTGTGTAGTGTATCCCGTTCCTTTTTTAAACTGTCATGCAACACTCCATTTTACGATTAAACTGCATTTTATTTACACATTGATGGTAATGGTTTAGGCTGTTTCCAATAATTTGATATTACAAAAATCAGCCCATTGAATATACTTTTAGAAATCATGTTGTAATAGCATATGAGCATTTCTTTAGGCTATATGCCTATAAGTGAAAATTGTTATTTACTGAGTAATTAATGCATATTTAACTTTATGAATCTTACAAATTGCTCTCTAAAGGTACTATTCCAATTTACCTGTCCACTAGTACTGTAAAAGATCCTCTCTTCCCAAATAATCACCAAAAGTTGATACTGCCACCACATTTTTTTAAATTTTAAAAAACTGATGAAGAAAAGCATTGCTTTACTTTAATTAATATAAATTTACCTATAACCTATGAGGCTGAGCAACTTTTCACGTGGTGCCTCCTTCTGCACAAAACTGAACTTTTAAATACCACTTCAATATAACCTAAGAAGCATGGGTCTTGTGCTGATTAATCAATATAAACATTTTCCAGCCAATAAAATTATTAACAATACAACTATTATTAACATGAACATTAGCACCGAAGCATATATTAGTTACAAGGTAAGTATGTATATTTGCAATGATTGCTAATCCTTTTATTTAAAATTACCTCATCATAGCAATTATAAAATACTTGTAAATTACATTCAACTTATATCAGTTGAAAATTCTAATATGATGCTATAATATTTTCAGGCAAAAATTAAAATGCTTTTATTTTTATTATTTAAAATGAATATTTAAACTCATAGTCTTACATTTTAAATAATATAGTTTAAGAGAGTCATAACTAGAAGGTAGACTCCTATCAAAGGGTAGTTACTCTGGGATCTCTTATCTGTAACATTTCTGGTATCAAGTGTTTATATTTCATCATCACTCTAACAGTCAGTAAAGAATTTATACTACGGATTTTTGAAAATACAAATATATTTCAAAGAGTAAAAATCAGCCATAAAGAATACCAATGAAAGTCTTTTGTTGTTATGCAGTAAACTTTTATATTAGAAGTACACTATTTGCATCGGGTTGTTCATTTAACATTGCTTACTTTCATTTTACCCCTCTTGTGTGACTAAAGAGAAGGGCAAGGGAATGAGCAGAATGATGTTAAGATAAGCTGTACTCCTTTCCAATTTTCTTTTCTACAGCTATACAGGCCACTGATATTCAGTATGATTCATATATGTGTTGAAAATTCCCCCAAGCACAGCATTCCGTTGTTTATCTCTAGGAGTCTGATGATCCTTTTGATTAATTCCAAATTCAATCTACAGAAAGCTTTCTCAATGCAAAGGTAAGGTTTCAATTTCTCCAGATCTTATTTGTGGAAAATCTTGCATAATCTCTGCTAAAATACCAAGCCTCACTTTTGATAGGTAATTCATGACCAAGGTCAAAGAAAGAGCAATGATCCCTGAGGGACCACCCACCTTGGGCTGACTAGAGTAATACATTGTGAAAAAATGATTTGAATTATGCATGCAGCAGTACAGGCATGACACTGTCATTTAGCTGACTCTAAAAAAAGATCTGGTGCACAGTAAATACAACTGATTTTTATGTATCTTGGAAGATGACACTTTATTATAAAGTATGTCACAGTCATCCTTTCTGGCTGTTAAGACATCTAAAGTCATGTCGGTTTTACAACCTTCCCTCCAGATTACAATTCCGAAGGGCAGTTAGTGACAAGCGTGCAGTGTTTTGTCAAGCTATTCCGTTTATACAGATGGAATGTTGTTTTGCTCAACAAATCCATTTTAAGTGCAAATATGTGACTAAGTGGACCAGCGTTTGTTTTAGACGTTGAGTGCAGCCAGTAACTGGAATGTTTTAAAGAGCATCTCCTGTAACTATATTGAATACAACTCAACATTCCACATTCCTTTCCAATGATCATCTGCTCCTATTAACCCCTTTCTACCTTACATTATTTTGAATGTGACATTGAAACAAACAGTTCCCAGAGGAACTCTCTTAGGGATGGAAACCCATTTGGTTCTATCTATTAAAGGCTAGAATGGGTCTAGCACTTTAGTATAGGGCTAGTCTCATTTTTTCCTCCGATTTTAAAGGCTACTTTAGAGCTTATCAAGCTCTAGTTTATAAGTGATGATAAAAAAAAAAGACAGTTCTTTAAAATCCTAGGGGATAAAAATGGTTTTACTTCTTTTGAGGGAAAATATTGTGTTTTACTGGACATCATTCATGAAGGAAGAATAGTAGTCAGATCAGTCATTTAAAGCCTTGTTTCCATTATGCTGCCAACTGAATCAAGAAGCAGAGAGTAATGCAAAAGGGAAAACAAATGGTTTGTCGCCTAATACAGAAAATGCATGGTAAGCACCATGCTGGCGGGTTCTAGTGTCATTAATCTTTTCCTACAGTGCAAATTGTCACCATAACAGCTTTAGCGACACACATGTTCCTAGGTCTGCATTAAGGATGAAGAACAACTTTGCAATGTTTTGAAAGCTGTCTAGCTTCCTGAGTAGACTATCCTTTCTCTACTAGATAAAAATCAAAACAAATCCATGATAATGGATAATGGATTTGAATAGAAAAATATTTCCTAATTTTTTAAGTGATGCAGCCCACTTTCTTTCTAAGGCACTAAGCTCCCTGTGTCTTAAAAGAAACTTACATTAAAGCTTGGCAGGACCTCAAGTAATGATATGCAAGAAATTAAAAAGTTATCTTGAAAACATTTTATCTTTAGATAATGAAAATGGAATCTACTCCGTCTCCTAAATTCATAGCCTGGCTAATTTTTTCTTTAAATAATGGTAATGCCAAAGATTTCTCAAGCTGCTGAAAGCATTTTCCACCTGACAGCTCATTGAAAAGATTTCTTTATTCTAAAATATCCTTAACTAAATTAACAATAAATATGAAAGTGTCATAATCATAAGGCTTTTGTACAGGATTCTGTACTTTGTCATTTCTTTCTAGTTATCTTTTTCTTTCTCTATTTCAACATTCTATATTATCAGAAAATCATCAGGGCAATAGAGACCATACTGAGTTAGACTAATGAATCTCAAAAACTTCAGAAAACCCTGCCAAAGAATATGCTTGTTTCTCACAGAGTGACAAGTGAGTGAGTCATAGCCAAAATGGCCAGTCTTGCTTTAAAGTACAGTTGCATAAATCCATCACATTTATTTGTCCAGGAAGTTAACTGTGGAAAAATAATGTGACAGTAAAATGATGAGAAAGCAGAACCATTGTGAAAAGAAATTGAATTAAAAAATGATGAAGATAACAGAACATTTAAGATAATATGCTAACAATATGAAGCCTATTGGGGATATTAGCCCCTGGAGAAGGTCTGAAACCTGAGTCCTAGATTTATTCACATGGCAAGTAAAGAACTCATGAGACCTTGAAGTATGTGCATGAAAACATGTTAAAATTTGTTAACTAAGGGCTAGAACTTGTTATGGGCTAAACAAATGTAGAAACCTAAGTTAATTCAATTAGATCAAATTTTCCAAAACAAGTCTATTTATCCATGTATTTCTAAATGCAAACTAACCACCAAGCCCAAGCATGTGTCCTACTTTTGTGGGTTGGCTAGGACAAAATTTGCCTTCATTTTAATGCTTGGTTGATCTGAGAGCATAACAATTTTAAAAATATAGGTTTTCGAAGATTTTAATCTCTAAGAAAAATAAGAAAACAAAGTAGGCTTAATCTCCAAGAAAAATAAGAAAATGAAATAAAGGAAATAGAGAAATGGGGGGAGGGAATCAAAGAATAATAGAGCAAAAGAAATCTATCTACATCTTATCTATATCTATATCTTATCTTAGGCTTGAGCTTAAATAGCTTTTGAGATGGTTTCACATTGGCTCACAGAATTACTGTCAGATTTAACACATGGAAAGAGTGAATAAATTATGGATTTTAGTGAAATTCAGTTGAGTTCCAATCCTTGGAGTTGTGAGTTCAAAGGGACAAGAGTGAAGGTATTCAGGTACATAGGAGAGAGATATAGTTATACTAGGGAACACTCATTAAGAAAAAATATCTTAGCAGTCTCAGGGCACAGAGGACTTCACAGTAATAAGGGAAAACAAATCACATTTACTTAAATGAGCTTTGATTATTAAAAAAAATTCAGGTA
>NW_012149742.1:684294-684659 GCF_000956105.1 Propithecus coquereli | reverse complement strand
TCTCCTCTCTCCATCCATCCCTCTCACAAATTTTTACTGAGCATCACTATGCTCTGGGCACTGTTCAAGTGCAAGATTTTTCTATAATCTTATCTGTGTATCACTTACCACAGTGGTTTGCACATTTTACATAAAAGTAACTTTTATTTTAATAATATAGTGAACATTATTGAAATGACTTGCTTATACCTGCTATTTATAAAACTAAACTATATTTTCCTCTCAAAAATATCAAAAGCAACCCAAGTAATGCTACCAATTTAATGTTTTAAAATCGGCATTTCAATATAATTTTTTAAAATTACATTTGATTTTGTTCAGAAGGATCTTTGCATATGGTTGAAAAAAGTAGACAGGGAGAAATA
>NW_012149742.1:683095-684244 GCF_000956105.1 Propithecus coquereli | reverse complement strand
CTTTCTAGTCAAAAACAAGGAAAACATAATCACCTATAACATTCATGCTGTCCATGAGAGAATTGCTCAGCAAAAGTGAAAATTTTCCTAGCACAGAGATGCATTTCTCTAGAATATTTATAAAAAGAATACCAGTGATCTTGTGGAAAATAACCTCAACACCCTCCCTATAGTACAAAGAATAAATAATTCCATGCAGTTGTTTTTATAGTGTCCATCAATGTATTTCAAGAGCATGATCTCAAAATCAAATGTAGCAAAGGCAAGTACAAGTTGAAAAAATGAGTTTCAAGTTTGTACTCTCTGATCATCTAACTTTCTGTAGGTTAAGTTTTGAATTTTAAGAACACTAGATTACTTTTCATACGTTCATCCTTGAATTTTGTTTCTTCTAAGCAGGCAAAAGCAATTCAAGGTTATGTTCTCTAGCAACAACTTGGATGGCAGGTTTTCTGTGCTGATGCTCAGAGCACTGTAGGGGGGGAAGGGAACGCCTTTAACCTGCACTTGGGTGAGACAAAGACATAAAATGTAACCATAATGTTTGTACCCTTACAATACCCTGGAATAAAAAAAAAGAAAAAAAAAGTCAGATCCACATACTTTAAAAATAAATTAATTAAAGGTTAGGGTTTTATGGAAATGGTTTGACCAAATCAATACTCCTCATATTCAAATGGATGAATGGAAGTAGTGACCAAAAGGCTAAGATATTCCATATCTGGGAAGATAGCAAAAAGATAGCCTATAAATCTTAGTGATGCAAAAATAAAATAAAAAGAAGACAAAAAACAAAATAAAAACCTAGAAAAGCTGGGTAAAATAGATCAAACATTTTAAAAATACACAGGTGAGCTTTCAGGAAGGAAATTTCGCAGGGCCTCAAGTTAGAGGAAACCCCCAAACAAAGAATCAACTGATGCTGAGCAGCCCCAAGGAGGTTTGCCTTTCTCAAGATCATTGAGGCTTCAATTTAAATGCCATGTGGGGACAGAAGATGAGACCATGAACCCAAGAGAGGTGGGGAGTTTGTACCAATATCATCATATAAATCTGAGATACTCAAAAGGCTTTTCCAGCATTGATGGGGTAGATCAGAAAATGTCTGGTTTACAATGTTTCTCTTATTTCAAACTGTACACCAAATCA
>NW_012149742.1:676726-683045 GCF_000956105.1 Propithecus coquereli | reverse complement strand
TGAGTCGCCTGTGCACCATGCGGCTCCCAAGGTAAAGAGACGTGTGAGTTACATATGCCTCATGAGGCCCCAGGCTCAAACCTAGTGTAAGTTAAATACAACCAAGATAGCAGTTAATGTGTTAGTCCCCCTTTTCCTGCCATAATTTCCTCCTTAAACTGCTGTTTCCGAGACCCTCTACCTTTAACAGTCTTTTTCAACAGGATGTGGAACTGCACTACACAAGAAACACGGACTTTGCCAACTTAAAAGAACATTCAAAATATATAGAATTTTCTTCCTGAATCTGACTTTCTCGAGAACCTGGCAATCTTAGCCAACCTAACTCTTAGATTCTTACTGTACTCTGAAGTATGTACGTATGAAGTATGTTGTCATCAACTATGCCCTAATGGCACCCACATTTTACTAATTTTAATATTAATATATGTCTCTTTCTTGTAGCTAATGCATAGCCTAACATCTTTAGTCTTTTGGCTTTATATATTACTTTGGCAAGTGGTATTTTCAGCTTTCAAACAGTTTTGAACAGTAATACATCTATCTGTAGGTTGGCAAAGGGGAATAAGAACGATGAGATGTGTGGCATTAAACCAAATCCTCTAACTGAAGCCCAAATTTTTAGGAAGAGCTAGCATAAACATTTCAGTTTCCCAAAATGTCCTGCCAAAGCAAATATAAAAAATAATTTTAAAGCGTAGTATATACATTAACAAATATAATTTAAAGAATCTGAGCCTACTGGATCAGAAATATTATAAGCCTATTGTTATATACAAACCAGTGGGTAGTGTTTCTTTAATAGAGTCACTTTAATCTGTGGTAACTACCTTTAGGGGCATTTCATTTGTTTGACACTTAATACCAATTATTTTTTCTGGTTTAACCACATTCCTGAGCATCTGCTTCATAATTCCAAACACCTGTGGATATTTCTAACTAGTTTTTCTGCCATAATCTCAATTTTGACATAAAAAGGGAAAGCAGCCATCATCTTCCTAAATTAAACTTGCTCATCCTCCGGTAATCTCTGTCTTTATTACAGGCAGAGCCACTGTCATTTTCATGTGACTGTAAACCAGAGTATAATCTCTTCCTATTCTTTTTAAGGCCATCATTGATGAATCTTCTGGGCATTACCTTGGTGGCTTCTCTGAAAATGTTTCCCTCATTTTAATTCCTAATATCCTTTTCTAATAAGAAGCTCAATTATTCATGGGGCATATGTCTAAAACCTTTCTACTCTAAGTTATCATTTGTCATACAATGTGCAATAAATATTCAAATATTCACTGAATCCCTACTATGTGGTGGCACGGAACTACTAATAAATGTTGAATTAGACAAGAGATGTTGCTATCTTTGTGGAGTGCAATGTCTAGTGAAGAAGGCAAGGAATCTTTCACTCAGCTAATTAATCAATGAGCAAGTGAATAAATACGACAATGACAACAAATGGTGGAAACTGTTATGAAAGTGGTCAGGGGTAGCCTTTCTGAGGGGCTAAACATTAAGTTGAACAATAACAGGAATTAAACAAATATAGAGAGATAGCCAAACAAAGAGCACAAATTAGAGTATTCTACACAGAGAAAGAAAATACATCAAAGCTCTTAAATTTGAGGAAATGAAAGATCAGTGTGGTTGGAGTACAGAGAAAGGGAAGAGCTGCCAATAAGGAAGGAGAGGATATGAAGGGCTGAATCATGTAGGGTCCTACTGGCTAGAAAAAGGAGTTGGTATTTTAATGCAAGTAAATAGCAGGTTATTGGAGTGCCATAGGGAAGGAAATATAATCTCATTTTTGTTTAAACTTATTCTGTCTGATGTGAGAGGATGTGAAGTCTAGAAGACAGAACATGAGGCAGATAGATCAAGCCATGCGATTTTTCAAATCATATTGTTTTCTCCAATGTGCTTGACTGCAACACTCAACATTCCTCTGTTAGAACAAAACCCATTATTTGTAAAACAGCACATAATAATTACCTGAGTACTAAACTATGATAAAAATTTATATTTTTGTTTATATTTCAATTATATATGTCCTTCTACCTAAATACTTTTGTTTATATATTAAACCTGGTATTCAAGTTTCTCTCACTGCCCACCTCTCTCCCTATGTCCTTTATATCCTTCCTTCCACTCTCCTCTCTCCATCCATCCCTCTCACAAATTTTTACTGAGCATCACTATGCTCTGGGCACTGTTCAAGTGCAAGATTTTTCTATAATCTTATCTGTGTATCACTTACCACAGTGGTTTGCACATTTTACATAAAAGTAACTTTTATTTTAATAATATAGTGAACATTATTGAAATGACTTGCTTATACCTGCTATTTATAAAACTAAACTATATTTTCCTCTCAAAAATATCAAAAGCAACCCAAGTAATGCTACCAATTTAATGTTTTAAAATCGGCATTTCAATATAATTTTTTAAAATTACATTTGATTTTGTTCAGAAGGATCTTTGCATATGGTTGAAAAAAGTAGACAGGGAGAAATATTTTTAAAAATAATTTTTAATGTTATAATAAATAATTGTTTTCTTCTATATTTTCTTGTGGTTTTACTTATACAAAATTAATAAATATATGCATATAATGTATGTACATATTAAAAGTTTTGTCAGAATTGTGATATACTAAGGATACAGCTTTATTACTTTTTTACTAACAATTTACCTTGAGAATTTTTCTAGAAATAGATTAGCTAAGCAATTTTCATCATATTAATGACATAATTTACTTAATTTTCTTCTTTGTTATGTTTTATGTCCAGATTTATTCTTAGAAGTAATTTCACAAGGAATTATCCTGATACACATATCTTATCTCTGTATCTTTGATTTTTCCCTAAAATGTAGAAGAATAACAGAGGTGGAACACAGGTTTTCAAATTGCCTCGGCAATGGTGCCTGGGTCTGTCCATTCACCTCTCTAGCCCCCTGAGTTGCAGTGCCTTAGACAGACTGATCACTCCATCTGAATGAATGAAAGAGGAATAAATGAGTGTTTACCTATGAAAATGGTCTATCTTTTCCTTTAAATAAGCTAGAGAATAAAGTGAATGTTTCCTATAGTGTCCTGACAGTATGGTATATAAAATTCAAATCCTTATCCCTAGTTTTCCTACTAATCCACTGCTATCTGTGTTCTTCCTAGTTCAGCCTCTTCAATAATATTTTTTCTGTGGAAGAAAAGCATCCCGGGTCCATGTTGAGTGCTCTAATCCCTGGGAAGCAGAACAATATACTAACCTTGAAGTTAGCTGATGAGTCTTCAAATCCAGGTTTTGCTGCTTTCCAGCTGTATCACCTTGCTTGAGGGATTGAAATTTCCCTAAGTCACAGTTTTCCCATCTCTGAACAAAGATAACACCCACTACAAAGGAATGCCTTTGAGGATATATAGAAAAAGCTCTGAATGATATGCCCGGCTCATCAGAAGTTCTTAATAAAGAGCTTCTATTAATATTAGTATTAGTATATTATCATTAATGAAAAATAAAAGATGTTACAGGGGAAGAAGGAAGGTATAGAAGAATTTTCTTTGAATTGCATAAACCATGTGTCAGAGGTAAAAATTCACTGCACGTTATAAAATAAGCTATCTAATTTCATGTAAAACATTTTCTCTAAAGACACAGATTAATGTACATATATGGAAAATTTTCTTCTGATATTTATTTTCAAGTCTATATTTTTAAAGTATCCCTATCTTTTTAAAGTAGTTTAATGTAAGATAAAAAGTAAAAAAAAAATTATGCCTCAATATAGGTTTTTAATATAAAAATGGGCTAGTTCTGTAGATGAAAAATCCTCAATATATAAATTTCAATTAACCTATAAATAATAAAACACTATAAATTTAAACCAGTGAAAAAATTGTTACAGTTCAATTTTCATTATACAGCATTGAATACATACAAAAACTATATTAATGAATGGATAAGGTGAAAACCTTATCCTTCATTAGGCTGCATTAATTTTTCCATTTTCTTGCCTCAAGGGGAGAAGAGCATTATTAACATGGATCTTCATTCACCACTACAAAATTTTTAATTGTCAAGGAAATGAAGTCTCGTCTCCTGATTACCTTGAAAAAGCTCAGGAACACCTTTCCCTTTCCTTGGAAATAGGGGAAACCTAAGCTTTTTTTATTAAAACAAAAGAGAGTTTCGATTTAGACAGTTAATTTCATACATAATAATTTTTTCATCACATGAGTGCTCTTTTCTCTGCTTTGCAGGATATACACTCTTAATAAGGGAAAGGTGGATTAGGCTAAATTAATTGCAACATGAGTGATAAAGGCAATTACAAAGGAAAGCAGTCACCATTTTTTGTACTCTGAAGTGGAATTGAAGGGCAGTGTTTTCTATTCTTCAATTAAATTAATTTTGACAGAAGACAAACCATATGCAATTTTTCTGGGTGGCAGAGAGGGGAACCTCCCAGTGATTCTTTCATGTTTTGGTAGCAAAACTCATTTCCTTGCATATGTGTGTGATGAGTCATTTACTTACAGTCATCTACCAAGAACCACTAGTACAGTTCCACACTGTGCTCTGCCTGCTCTGCCTGGCTCTCTTGCTGGGCTACCCTTACTGCCACTCTATTGGAGCAATGGGGAAATTAACAAACAGCAAACAAATCCCTGAACAAGCATTTTCTTTGAGGGACATGAAAGGTGAAGAAGCACATGTCTGTAAGTCACAAAAATCAAGAATAACTTAGACAAACTTACCCCAAGACAAGACATCAAATGGAGCCAGTATGTCTTCATAGTAACATCACTGCACCCAAAATATCTTCTATCCCTTGACGTGATTTATTTGCATACTCTGATATACCAATAAATTTTTAAAGCCTGAGGATTCAGTCAGTGTCAGAAAACTCTGTTGAAAATAAAAATATGTCTAGGAGAGTTATAGATTTTTTTCTGACCACTTATACAGGTATTTAGGTTTGTCCAATCAGGATGCATTTCTTCTCATACTTTGATAGGTGCAGAAAGAAGTGGGAAAGATTTAACACAGAGACATATAACAGGTAAATTTACATACTATGTACATTGAATAAAAGGAGAATAGTAGGACACAAAATAAGTTTCACAGAATATGACTGGGACAATTACATAATACAGGCTACTGAAAGAGGCAAAGAAGTGAGAGAGTGACACAGAAAAAGAAAACAGCAGTAAACCAATGACTTCTATTTGTTACACTTTCAAGTTCAGTTCTATGTCCAGGAAACAGGGAGGAGGCTTTCTTTTCTTATCACCTACCCACATAGCATTTGTCTCTGCTATTAGGAACCAGAAGTTGGGCTAATAATATTAATATAATTCATTTGAGCTAAGATTAGATCATCTTTGGGTTGGCCAAGCCCCAACCAAGTGATTATGTTTTCGTTTATAAGTAAAAATCATGGCCAATATTCAGACAACTTAAGAATTATGTTATCTTTTTTTTATAAAGTAACAATATGGTGAAATTATCTGTAACATGATATTTTGTAATATTTTAACTGAAGTATATATATTTTAACATTTTACTGTATTTATTGAGAACTTGTAAGGGAAAATACAAATTAAAAGTCAGAGTCATGATTCTCCCTGTTGAAATAAGAGAAGAGATTTACCTCTTCTATTTCTTAGAGTACTTACCTTGGAAAACTTGTGAGTACTTTCTCCTCTGTTTGAAATGTATCTATATCCTCTTGAAGACTAGGTAGGCTTTTGTCAGCTTTATGATCCAGGAATGTTTCTCTCAAGGACCGGGGAGCAATCTCTTTGAAACGTTTAGCATTAAGGGAGATGGCACCCCTGTTTTCCAGTCTCTTTGGAATGGTGGGAACCTAACTTCTATGGGTTCTTTGCTCCAAGTTGCAAAACTACCTCCTTTCATAAGCATATGAGAAGCTTGTTTTTCCTCTGGGTAAAACCAATTAGCTAACACAGATGGTCACACAAATTACCAGGTACAGTTAGAATGAATTATGTGTGACAAATGGTGCTGTCAAATCTTCTTACTTGAGGCCTACTTATTGTTTATATTGAAACATGTATGCAACGAGTTGTATCTGCTTGGCTGTATAAGGGGTTGAGATGTCTATGTTTTTGCAATCTCTTAGCAGATTGCCTGTGATACATACCACATTCTGGTTTAACGCTTATTCAATATTAAATCGCTTTTTTTCCCTCTTTGTAAAGAAGATTTCTGGGTTGAGAGAGATTTGGTTTTTATTAATAATTCTCCCAACAAATTAAAATTTATGTTATTATATAATGCTATTGTTCTAATTTATTATA
>NW_012149742.1:673842-675059 GCF_000956105.1 Propithecus coquereli | reverse complement strand
GTGTTTGTATTTGTGTGTATATAAAACATACAGTAAAGATGGTACTTCATAATTTCAATATTGTAAAGATTATTGATGTTTTAAAATCATTGCTATTTTTAAGTAGTGAAACAAACATGTGTTAAAGTAAAATGCTAAATAGAAAATACATGGAAGTAAAAGGGATATACATTCATTTAATTTATTAAGACAGAATTCCCATTAATACATAATATCAGAATATCTTCCTGAAAACTTAAATTTCTTTACTGTAAAGGAAATACAATAAAATCAATTTAACTTGTAATGATAAATGTCCTCCTGTATACATTTTTATTTCTAAATGTCTCTAAATTCATTTCCTTAGGTTGCAAACCTTTCCAACTATAGAGTCTAGGGGTAGAGGGAACTTCATTGGTGTTTTCTATAGTCCTAGACCAAATCCTATTGGCCAGAACACCTGAATTTGAAGATAAAACAATTTAATAGCATTAGAGATATTCCACTATGGGGAGAAATACAAAATTGACAGCCATGGTGAAGAGTTGGGATTTTTTTTTAAAGAAATATTGGAACAAATATAAAGCAGTCTGTAGTCAGTGAATTCAAGCATGTTATTATCATTAATATTTAAGGAACTATTGATTTTCTGTATTTTAATTACTTAAGAAAACCATCCATACTTTCTGTCTTTCAAACTTCATAAAAGACGGTAGTCAAATCCACAAGCTTTTGTATAAGTCCTCAATGTATGATTTCTTGATTATCTTTGAGAATTCCTGCTTTAAAAAAGGAAAAAGGACAAGTAACATTGAACACAAAGCCAATATTTAATCAACATTCGGATATGAAGAATGTCTCATTGACTGTAATGGGGGAGAGGGGAAAGCCAGACCGTTGCACCTTACAAAGCAAGAAAAACAATACAAGCAAATTTATGTGACTCCATATTTATTCTCAGGGTTATGGAAGGCTTTTCTAAAGTAGGATGTCATTACAAATTCTACAAAATTAAGTAAAACAATATATAGCCCTTATTTATTCTTACATTATGAACACAACTTCTAAAAAAAAGATGTGAAAATATATATTGGGTTAACATCCTTAATTTTTGATCACCCTTATACCACACACTTCAATAAAATCTTGATTATCACATAAGCAAACAATGAACAAAGTCACAAATGCACCAGTTATACACGAGGACATGTAAATAGCTAATAAATATGAAAAATACT
>NW_012149742.1:672752-673792 GCF_000956105.1 Propithecus coquereli | reverse complement strand
GCCTGTGCCTGTAGTTCTAGGTACTCAGGAGGCTGAGGGTGAGGTAGGAGGATCTTTTAAGCCCAGGAGTTTGAGACCAGCCTGGGCAATATAGCAAAGATGCTGCCTGTCTACAAAAAGAACATTTCCATTGTCATTGCCATTCTTTCTAGGCAATAGATGATACTAACATGTTGGCAGTAAAAATGGAGAAGGATTTATGAATTCGGGATATGGTTTGAAGGTAGAGTTCAAATTTCAAATATATCTATGTACACACTGATTGCTAAAACTAAATGTAGAAAAAACTTTTCTCACATGGTAATATTTAGTACTATCCAATTATTAATCATAAAAAAATACAATTGTAGCCATAACTTAAGAATGAACATCATTTAAGTTACCAGAAGTAGAAAGATGTCAATGTAAAATAATAAAATGTTTTAGGTCTAAAGAGACCTTGTAACTTACTTAGTCTAGTCATATGGAAATAGAAGACTTTGAATGATTTGTCCAAGCATTACACTGTCAAGCACAGAAATTGAGAGTAGAAATATACTCAGCTCTCCTAAATCCTGCTCAATGCTTATTTCAATAATATATTTCTGGCTCTACTAGTTCTGTAATCTCGTTACCCATCACCAGCCTACTCTCCTTGGAGACACTCATTCCTGTACTCCTAGCATTATCACAATGTTTAGCACCTAACAAATGCCCACAAAAATTTAGTTTTATGAATATCTGAATTTTAATGATGGAAGAAAGGAAGAAAGAGAGAAAAAGAAAAAGAAAACAAAGAAGAAAAAAAGTCTTTTAAAATAATTGCGTGCAGTTTATAATGGATGGCAATAAATTGGTGGTGAATAAAATTAAACCAATTCACATATATAATATTTCATCTATTCATTTAATTTTACTTCTTTCACTGAAAAATATGGAGTTTATAACATATGCATAAGGAAAATGTGATAACAATATCATAGATCAGTTGGAGAGAAACGAAAATACACTATCGTTAATATCTATATTTTTAGAGCACCTTTATTGAAATATAATTTCTA
>NW_012149742.1:670841-671225 GCF_000956105.1 Propithecus coquereli | reverse complement strand
CAATCAATTTGCTTCCTCTTAGTGTTCAGTGAAATTTTTCCCCCATGTCTTTTATCACTCTCCGTCACTCCCACCTCAGGAAAGAAAATAACATCCGGACAATTTTGTGTCATTTCACACGACATAGCCTGTTCCTTAAATTGCACTAAGCAACAATAGCGATAACAACAATAAAAACCCCTAAAAATTGCAAATTACACAATCTCTAAAAAGTGCAATTAAACACAATTCACTATGACAATTAGGTCACTCTCTTTTCAGTAAGTAACATTAAGGCTGTAGGGATGACTGAAATTCATTTAATATATTCAAGAAAGGCTAATATAGATCACACTTAGAAAATGCACTTGAACAGAGCCTCAACTGGGGTTAGGCGGGGCAAAG
>NW_012149742.1:669710-670791 GCF_000956105.1 Propithecus coquereli | reverse complement strand
TTTCAAAAAAATTTTTTAAAGAAACTTTTGTGACACCATGGATAAGTCAAAAATTCTTGTTATTTTCAAATATGAGTTCCGTCATGGAACCAATGCAGCACAGACAGCTCAAAATATCATCGAAGTGTCTGGAAAAGATGTGGCCAATGAACAAACAGTACATTGATGGTTTGAGAAGCTCCATTCTAGTGATTTTAATCTTGAAAATGAGCCATGTGGATGACCTGAGACCAAGGCGGAGAATGATGAGCTGAAAGCTGTAGTGGAAGTGAATCCATCTTAACCGATGCGTGAATTAGCAGCAAGGTTTGATGTTACTATTCCAACAATATTGGACCATTTGAAACAAATCAGCAAGGTAAAGAAGCTGAAAAGATGAATACGTCATGAATTAAAAGAGCATCACAAGAGGAATTGTCTGGAAGCCTGCCTTTGTTTGCTGTCACAACATAAAGGCAAACCATTTCCACAGAGTATTGTTACATGTGATGAAAAAAGGATTCTTTTTGACAATAACAAGTGTTCGGTACAAGGGTTGGATGAATATGAAGTGCTGAAACACAGTCCAAAACCATGTTTTTTTTCAAAAAATTTTAATGGTATCTGTTTGGTGGTCCAGCACAGGTATTGTCCACTATAGCTTCATGAAACCTGATCAATCCAGTAGAGCAGATGTTTACTGTAACCAATTGGACAAAATGATGAAGATGCTTATGATTGACCAGCCAACACTGGTCAATAGAAACAGGCCAATCCTCTTGCAAGACCACATGTCACAAAAAACAACGCTGCTCAAACTACAGAAGCTGGACTTGGAAACTCTCTGTCATCCACCGTATTCACCAGACTTTATACCAACTAACTACCACTTCTTCCAGGCTTCGGACCACTTCTTACAAAGAAAAATATTCAATTCTCGACAAGCTGTGGAATATACCTTTCATGATTTCATCGCCACTCGCTCTCCAGGATTCTTTGCAGACAGCATAAGCAAGCTACTTTTAAGATGGCAAAACTGTGTCTATAGTTTAGGCACATACTTTGATTAACTGTACTGCTTCTTGTTTGAGATATAATAAAT
>NW_012149742.1:668879-669660 GCF_000956105.1 Propithecus coquereli | reverse complement strand
TCACATCTTAGAATATGTGCATTATGATATATTTAAAGACATATGTCAATACAGTGGTTGCTCAGTATCCAGACTTTAGGTCCTTCATTTGCTATATTTGGGAGGGTTGAATTCTCAATGTATTTTTATGCATATGGTATGTTCTATATGCTGAGCCACTACCATCACTGGTGAATTTACTATCTTTTCTAAAAGCTGGATTGTTAAATTTACAGAACAATCACAAGAAAAACAAATATAATGTCAAGCCTGATTGTACTGTTACAATTTTTGAAGAATCCTTGAGAGATTCTCTTGAAAAGAATGGAACTTGAGAAATGCACAACTTTCAGTATTTCTTACTACTCAATTCGACAAAATAGAACCCTTAACACCTTACAGGTGCAAGGATTATTCAAAGTTTAAAGATATTTTGGGGTCAGGATTAACTTTCAGTATTTCTTACTACCCAATTCGACAAAATAGAACCCCTAACACCTTACAGGTGCAAGGATTATTCAAAGTTTAAAGATATTTTGGGGTCAGGATTTTCTTCCTTTGTCTCTCAGTCATATTCTGAAGATATCTGACCACTTCACTTGAAAATCCCTATCCTGATAGCTGAAATTCTCATAAGGGTGTTGCTATTATATTTATTTTGCTTGTTATTATCTGTTAATTTAACATTTATTTCTTCTTTTCATAAGACAGTAATTGACCAGTGGTGGTGGTGGTAGATGTAGGTTGGTGGTGATGACTCTACACGGCATCCCGTAAGTCACATAGGGAAAATGGGAAATTG
>NW_012149742.1:667075-668829 GCF_000956105.1 Propithecus coquereli | reverse complement strand
CTTCTTGTTTGAGATATAATAAATAAAACTTTTGATTCAAAATCGGACATTTCGTGTTTAATGACCTAATAGAAACTAGTGAGATGCATATTAGCTTGGTCATGGGTGCCAGAGATATATACTTTGCAAAGTCTAGTTATTCTTGAAAGATGTAACCATAGGTAAGACTTTTATTATTATTCACTGGGCAAAAAGCTATACTGGATAGTATAGGCAGTATATCCTGAAAAAGAAATGCAATCCCTGAGATGAGTGATTCCATGGTGACTAGATACTGAGATTCTGAAGAGGACTGTATACTTGAAACCATACCCAGGTCCAGTAGAGAAAGTACAGACCTGAAAACCAGTCAAAGCAAAACAAATAGGAAACACAAGGGAAAATGAACTCAGCATTAAGTGGTGCAGCACAGAACCCTACAAATGCACAGAAAAGGCAAGTTAGTCTAGCCTACTGCTTTTTTTGTGGTCAGCATAGCAATTAGACACAGAGAATGCAGAAGGAGCCCAGGCATGCCAGTGGCAAACCAGCAAGGCTCATAACATGTTCCAAGATACTTAGGTCTAAAATCTAAGTTATTTTATATGCAAAAAAAAAAAAAAATAGGAAGGATGCTTTGCCTCTAATTTCCTTGGTTAAAGCATTTGCTAATAGGAAGAGAGTTTGATATCTAAAGAGGTCTACGATACATAAATTCTATTTGGTAGATAAACATATCTATTCTCTTCTCAATGCTTTTTTATACTTTTTTTTTAAATTACAAAATTAAACATTGGTCATGCCTAAATACATCACTATCTTGGTGCATAGAATGTGACTGATCATCAACAAAGTTTCTAGGAGTGAGTCACAGGCATGGTATGTTTACATAAGTAATCATCAATTTGAATGCAGCTGGAGCAGTAGGGACCAAGAGTGGAAGATTGTATCCATTTTGCTAACTACAATTTCTCCTGTGATTAGCACAGTACCTGGTAATCAAAAACTATATATTAAATGGCTGTGAACAAGAAAATGACAATTATATATTCTGATTGGATTAGCTACAACTCACACATTCACAAAACACGCATACATTTTAACCGTAAACTCACACTAATGTGACATAAATGTAAAGATGCATGTAGCTGCAGACATTACAAAAATATCATCCATTTAATCATACATATCTTCTGAATATACCAAACATGTCACCAGGTTTAGAAGATAATCTGTAACTTATCATGCTGTGATGGTACTTTTGTGTAAACTTGACTGGTCCAGTCGTTTGGTCAAACCTCAAAAATTTGTTGTTTTTTTCCAAAAATGTCTAGATGTGGCTGTGAATGTGTTTTTTCAATGTGATTAATATTTATAATCAGTAGACTTTGAGTAAAGCAGATTATTCTCCTTAACATCAGTGGGCCTCATCTGGTCAAGTGAAGGTCTTAGAGCAAAGACTGAGGTTGCCCAAAGAAGAAGGAATTCTTCTCAAGCCTGAAACATAGAAACTTTACAGGTTTCCAACCTGCTGCCCTGCAGAGTTCAAACTCAAGATTGAATCATCAACTCTTACTTAAATTTCCTCCCTTGCCAGCCTATCGTACAGATTTTGGACTTGCCAGCTTCCACAATTGTATAAGCCAATTCCTTAAAATCAATCTCTCTGTCTCTCTGTCTCTCTCTCTCTCTCTCTCTATCTCCCCACCAATACCTGTACCACTACCATTAATGTCCAAGAAATCACCATCTCTAATTTTAATTATTGTTGTATA
>NW_012149742.1:665658-666125 GCF_000956105.1 Propithecus coquereli | reverse complement strand
AAATATGTAAGATAATTTACTTATGTAGAGAAAAGTATATTGTAATAAGAATTAACACAAAATGTTCCCATTTCTCCTGACAATTGTGAAGAAAAGCAAAATGGTCAAGAAACATTCAGCATACCTTTATTATTTTGTTAGAAAGTTGAAATGGAAAATTTCTAATAGTATAATTTCTACCAACAAAATATTTTTACTATTTGGCTAGAATAGGAAAAAACAAGTAAATTTAAAGCACAATTACATAAATGTTTATAGCATCTAAGAGGACTTGAGATTTTTTTTCAAAGCAAAGGATGCTAGAGAAACATTGCGTCGCTGGTGCAATGCATAATGGGAATTATAATTGACAAATCAGGAGTGGCTATCACAGGAAATAAACAATTATTTTGGAATGAAATGTCAATAGGATAGAAAGATTATTTTGAAATCAAATGAATATCAAAATATTTGGTTTTAAAGAAATA
>NW_012149742.1:662609-664435 GCF_000956105.1 Propithecus coquereli | reverse complement strand
ATTTAGCTCAGAACCAGGATTAGAGTACAGATCTATGGGATTTCATAAGTTTCTTTAATTTTAAAAATGCTGTCACTTCCATAACCTAAGGAAGAATCGGCTTCACTTCAAATTCAGCCCATGTGCCAACTAGCTGTGTGACAATGGGTGAAGTACTTCTCCAAACTTCAATTATTTATCTGCAAAATGAGAATGATTATAGCGCTTAATCCAGGTGGTTGTTGTAAGTAAAGCACATCAGTAAAGCTTTAGGGTACATGCTAAGTGCTCACTGCTTACTAGGTATGGTCGTCATTACTGTCATCAACCACTCTTGCAAATGGCCACACAACAAATATTTCTTGATTGTTGGGTGAAATTAAGAAGTGATTTTAGAGTACACAAAAAGAATGCTTTAAAAAATGTATAATAGAACAAAATACGGAGAAAAATATCCTAGCTACTTTGCCCTTATAGTTTTCTATGTTTAATTTTCCTAGAAAAGCTTATTTTTGTTCTTTTAAATATATGACATTAAAATATCCACAGGTTCTGACAGTTTCTATTTGTTTATTTCCCTACTGTATCTTGTATTCAATGTTTCAATCAAGTTCATGAGTTAAAAAGATTAGTTGTTCAGAAATTTACCTCAGAGGAAAACTTCCGGTCCTCTGTAGTTCATGGTGTAAGGTGACCTGCACCACCTTCTTCCCCCAAAATGGGGCAAAGACTTTTGGCATGAGTCATTTTAACAGAAACATAGTTAAGTATTTCTGAATTTCTTCAGAATTACTCTCACTCATTTTATTTTTGTCTATAACAAAACAGAATAGAAAGCCATAAAGTGCCGACAATTGAGTTTAAAGGCGGGGGGCAGGTAAGTATACAATTAAGATATTTTTTAAAATGCACAAGACATGTGTTCTTCTCTTCATTCTCCTATTTGGTTTTCTTTTCTACTGCTTTATCTCTTTTCTTTTACTAATGTCTTTCTCATTCTTCTTATAAAGCTAACATAACCTGTAGAAACTTCCCATGGTGACTTTCTTGAGTTTGTAATCTAAAGCCATTTTTTCTATTCTCTTGCAGCTGCTTGATGGATTAAAAGCTCTGGTTCAAAATATAGACCACTGCCTCCCTTTTCTAAGCATTGACCAAGATGATTTGTTATTTTAATTATTTCAAGTTGTTGGTTCTTCTCACATCAGAAAACTTTGTATATACACAGAAATGTCTGTGTCACTTGATTTTCTACACAATTTTAATTTAGAAAGAGTATATGAAAGAGAAGCCAAGTATTTATTCCCCTCCTTCCACATCTAAACAATTAACATATAAAGAATTACACGGAATTTTTAAAATAACCCTAGTATGGTTGCCAAATCCATATCAAATATTTTAGATTATTTGTAGAGTTAATTCACTTACTTTTCTTTATTCTGAAAGAGTTGCATTTCCTGTTATAAAAACATAACTAAATAATGCCAATAAATATCATACAAACACAAACTTTTCATAAAATACTAGTCTTAGATACAACTCAAAAAAAAAACTTTAATCAAAATGTATGTTTTTTCTTTTCTTTCAAAAACTGTAATTATTTCAAACTTGCTTTAATTTACCTTCCATGTTACAGTCAGCCAGATCTGAGTCGGAGAGTAGACTGGAGAGCTCAGAGTACAACAAAGACCATCAGGGATGTGATCTTTTCTGGCAGAGGATCCCCGGCAGTTATTTACTTTGGGTGTGCCGTGGGTGATAGTTGATGGAGCCTCTCTTCACAAAACTTTCAATCCAGATTATAGATACTTCCTAGTTATTCTAAATTCTTTGTAAAATTAAAATAA
>NW_012149742.1:660163-660986 GCF_000956105.1 Propithecus coquereli | reverse complement strand
CATCATAAATTAAACAAAAATCAGTACATTCCAACCATTGTGGGAGATTCTGCTAAATGTTACTTCTAGTTCTTAGTAATTTCTCTAAGGTATAACACTTTTTATTGCATAAAAACACTACTCAGGTAGCATAGATTCATAATATCTTACTTAGCCACTTTATAAAAAGTGCCCATGAATTTTTTTTAGAGAATTTAGGATTTGGTCATATAAATCACAAAGTTCACAAACTTTCTGAAGTAACGGGGAAACTAATAAATATTACTGTTCAAATTCAACATGGCAGTATTTAAACATATTAATTCCTCTCTTTATTAAAATAATTTTCTTAAAATCAAGCTATGAAATAAATAAAATTTCTATTCTTTATAAAATGCTACAATTAATATTTGTCTGTGAAGACTCATACTAGTCTATAGAACATGCTGTTTCAATAGCACGTTGGCTTGAGAATAAATTATTGACATGAAATAACAGATGCATATTTCAAAACTCAAAAAATAACTTTACCTGCATTCTCTTTGTAGTTTACAGTCATCGCCACTGGCATTTTTAAATAACTAATGCTTATAATCACAGTTTCAACACAGAGCACAATTTCTGAAACTTATTAGCTGTTCAAAAAGAAACATAATAGTTGTGGATTTAACAGCTTTTAAGAATGAAGTATGCTGTATATAGTTTGAGAATGCAAAGATACGTAAAAAAATAGAATTTGTGCTGCTCACCTTAGGCCCAACTAGCTTGTAAGAAAGCAAGAACATTTATTTTGGCTGAATAATTAGGTACTGGCCTAGTAAAATCTTTTAGGGTAATAAAAAAA
>NW_012149742.1:657567-660113 GCF_000956105.1 Propithecus coquereli | reverse complement strand
CCTCTCTTCACAAAACTTTCAATCCAGATTATAGATACTTCCTAGTTATTCTAAATTCTTTGTAAAATTAAAATAACTTTTGGATGGATCATCTATTTTGTGTTTTCGCCCACACGTCCTGGAGTGTAAATGAGTTTGCTCATATTTACATTCTTTCCAAAATGCAGGTTCAAGATAGAGATAAGGAGACAGAGTCTCCAGGGGAAGAGAAAGAGGAGGAAGTGTGGCTCCACATCAGACACACACGTACACACACGGAGGCCAATTTTTTTTTACCCAGTTCAACCCAGTTAATTTCGGTCCATCAATTTTGTAGAATTAGCTATAAGATAGTTCCTAGCCAAGTGAAAAAAACAAGATGGTGAGTTTAGTTACAAAGAGAATCAGGCTTAGACTCCTAGGAAAACTTATCGCCTCTATTGGAATGCCAATGTCAAGGAAGGGTATGGAGCCACAACAGCACATATCTAGTATAAAGAACTAGAAGCTGGGTGCTGTGGTGCACACCAGTAGTAGTAGTTACTTGGAAGGCTGAGGTAGGAGGGTTGCTTGAGCCTCGGAGTTCAAGATCAGCCTAGGCAACAAAGAGAGACCCCATTTCTAATTAAAATAATAATAATATAAAAAACTAACATGAAATTTAAGATATTGGAAATAGGTTTCCGTTAATGAGAGACTTTGTTCCAAGAGGAAACACAGTGTTCTGGGAAAGACTTCTTGTTAGGATTCTGGAGTTCTGGTCCTGGCTCTGCTGTCCCTCACCAGGCATGTATTGTGGGGCCATCAAATTATCATCTTTGGACATGGCTTCCTCGTCTGCAAATGATGGGACAAAGTTGATGCTCTGTGACATCTGAGATTATGAGATATTTATGGAAAGAGAAAACCAGAACTCTGAGCTGGTAATTATACCTGCAAGTGTCTGAATATGATAAAAAAGGCCATAAGAATAATAATTCTTTGAATAAAATATGCTTTACCAAATAATAACAGAAATTAAAAACAAACATTACTACGTTTGAAACACGAGATACAACTAGTCCACAAAAAAACTTGTGAACACAGATTTAAACTACTAAATGATTTTAGGGACAAAGAGATCATACTTTTTGGAACCTAGCTTTTATTATACTGTCACTAAGGATTATATTTTCTTTACCGTAAAGTTGATGGCACTGAAAGAAGCAACCAATGATACATAATGCTGTCATGCACGTGGGAGGGGGGAGGAAGGGATGAGTATATTCACACCTAATGGGTGCGGTGCACACCCTTTGGGGGATGGACACACTTGGAGCTCTGACTCTGGGTGGGGAGCAAAGGCAATATATGTAACCTAAACATTTGTATTCCCATAATATTCTGAAATTAAAAAAAAAACAATTATGCCCACATATAGTAGGAACATTCATTGGGTGTAGGACAGGAGGTGGGAGGGGGTGGAGGGTGGGTATGTTCACACCTAAAAGTTCTTACTCGGGTGGGGCAAAGGCAATATGTGTAACCTAAACATTTGTACCCCTGTAATATGCTGAAATAAAAAAAAAGTGGTGAGGAGTTCATGAGGGCTCTGCCTTCATAGGTGAATTACTGCTGTTTTCTTGGGAGTGGGTTAGTTATCATGGGAGTGGATTCCTGATAAAAGTATGAGTTCAACTTCCTTCCCTCCCTCTTTTGTGCATGCTGTCTTGCCCTTCTGCCTTTCGCCAAAGGGTGACAAAGCGACAATGCCCTTGCCAGATGCAAGTGCATTGACCTTGGGCTTCCCAGCCTCCAGAACTGTAAGAAATAATTTCTTTTCTTTATGAAGTATCCAGTCTGTATTATTCTATTATAGCAACAAAGGGACTAAGACAGTTATAAATCTAGGTTTATTACCATTCAGCTCTTAGAACTAATTTTAGAGCTTCTCATCTACTATAACTTCTCTCCTCCCTGTTCCCGCAACTATCCTGTTCCTCCCTGAGTGATATAATAACAACTACTCAAGCAGAAGAAGGCCTCTAGAGTCTGGCCACAACTTTAGCCTTTAAGTGGTTGAAAACCTTGTTCACCTTTACCCTGGATTCTGTTCCAGTCCAATTTGGGCTACTAATTGCCCATCCTTAAACCTGTTCTTTTCAATAACACTTCAACCATTTCAATCGCCCTGCTGCCACTGAATGACTGAAGTTCAAATGGATTCCTCATCCCGAAGCCTCATTCTCTTGATTACTGAGAACGTTTGGTCCTCCCTTATCTTAAGTTGTGAGCTCAAGACAAATACTTCACTTGCCTCATCCTAGCACCAGCTCTGGTGATCTTAAATTTTTAATACTGATCTAGCCTGACATTTTCAAGAGCATTGTTACTTAATTATATTGTTTTTAAAACTTGTTTTCTTTTATTTTAAAAATTTATTTGCTTTTTATTTTTATTTGTTGAAGTTTTAGGCATAATTTTACTGCCTGACTCTGTGATCTTGAGCAATAAAATTACCCTATATGAATCTCTATAAAAAATTTAAGGTGGAGAATAAGGATATTCTTTCTACTGAGTTGATGGGA
>NW_012149742.1:651542-657342 GCF_000956105.1 Propithecus coquereli | reverse complement strand
TAAGATGCACTAATATACATTTGTTTATTATTCATTTAAAAATAGATTTGCAGGTTTCATTTGATTTTCTTCTAGAAAGATTAAACCATTAAATATGTTTAGACAGATATCTTGGTTCACCACAATTAGTAATAAGCTGTGTTTTTTTTCTCTGCAAAACATCAAAGGCATAAATGAATAATCTATAATTCTTCTAGTAGCATTTCCATTATTAAAGTAAGTTGCTAAATTATTATTGCATTCAGACTTTAACATTTATTTAAAAAAGTAAAGTTGGGCCTGACAGATATGGGAGATTTTAGGAAGTTTTCACCATCTAATTGGAAAACTAAACAAACAAAAATTTTCTCCACTAATCTGAAAACCGAAAGATCTTACACATTAACAATTGAAGCCCAGTTCCTCAATAATCATCTATACTTAAGAAACATCAGCAGAACTGATACTGTTAGGGAAAATGACCCAATTTGGAGAATGCTGAGTGGATAACTCTTTAAGATCTGCTTGATAGATATGAATTAGATGAGAGTTAAATGTGAAATAGTGTTCATCCACTGCCCTCAACTTCTCTTGTCCACTTCTGATAATCACAGCTAATCAGAATTCATCCCACTTGTCAAAATGCTTCAGCATTAAGATGACAAGTGATGGAAGTAGAAGTAGAAACAATGATAGGAGGAGATGAACGCATTGAGAGCAGCTGAGAGGGCTCTCCTATCTTATAAGAGAGGGATCAAGAGGGCCAAACAGAGAGAACTGACAGACTTCGAAGCAGTAATTTCCTGTTTTTTTTTTTATTATTATTTGTTTTGTTTTGTTTTTACACGTTGATAAATTTCAGCGAGTGGGAGTGTCAGGCTGTTGCTCTGGTGGGAAACCAGTGAACTCAATAAATATAAAAGATTCAAAAGATCTATACAGAACTCCTAAGAGAGGCCTGTGTGAGGTCAGGAGGCCTAACAGGGGATCCTGTTCAGGCTCACACCTACAGGTTGTGCCAAGTTGTAATTGGGATGAGTTTCAATTGTTTGAAGTGTATTATCCAATTATGTCCGCCAAGCCATACCCCAAAGCTTTCATCCCCTTAAAGTGTCATTGCTTTTAAAATCAATGACAAGAGAAAGAAAAGTATCTTTCATTCAGAAAGAATTTTTGTTTTTGCCTTTGTTTCTAGCATAGCAACTCTAATATACTTTCTTGTCCATAAAGAGAATTATTGGGGAAACTGAAAAAGAACTGGAGTTGAGAGAATTTTTCTCCATAATTTCAAAACTATTTGCCTGAATTTTCAGTCCACTCCCTTCCTCAATTTCTCTTTGACTGTCAATAATGTCTAGTATTATGATTATTCTTAAATTAATCTTTGGTGGTTTTGGTGAACAAAATAAAATAAGTAAGGCTTTTCTGACCTGGAACTCTTCACAAAAGAAGCAGCACAGAAGAAAGAATATAATTGGCCAGATGGAAATTTCCTACTTGATAAACCAGTCAAAGTGCACTATAACTATATTTTCAAGTGTACTTGTATTCATTTTATTTATATTTACCTATCAATTACATTATACTTTATTTCCTCAATTTTAAAAGACTTTTTCAAATCCACTATATCTACCACTGCTTCTAAATTAGTTTCTGAGTTAGATGCTAGTTCAAGAGTTCTTGTCTTAGCTTTAGAATTTATATTCAGATTCAAATTCAGATGAAGGCAAGAGACATATCATCTGAGGGGAGGAAGCTTGGGAAGGACCTAGTTATCAGAGATTTTAACATAATATACTGTATGTGGAAGCACTTGATAGTGTTATTTTTTTTTTTTTTCCATTTTCATGCACAATAACAATACCTGACAAGATACAGACTGGCACAAGTATATCGTATGTCAAAGATGCTTCGAGATTTATTTGTCTCTTAGTTGACTCACATTACTACAAGCTCTTTGATACACAGAGCACAAAGCAGCTTAACACTGTTGCTATTAGTGCTCCAACCACACTGAAAACACTTCATTAAACAGCCTACTGCAGTGTAATTGTTTGATAATATTTTGATTAGGTTGTTTAGCAGACAATCCATGCTGTAAAACATTCTCTTGCTGTCAAGTGAATCACTGGTAAAAAGGCTACTGCAAAATACTTGAGAGTCTCTTAGGAAAGAAATCAAAATGGGGTAAAAAACAAGCAAACAAACAAAAATCTCTAAGTCACTCTTCTCCTATTACCCATTGTATTAGTTTCCTATAGCTGCTATAACAAATTACCACAAACGAAGTGATTTAAAACCACGCAAGTTTATTATCTTACAGTTCTGGAGGTCAGAAGTCTGACATGGGTTTCACTGGGCTAAAATCAGTGTTAATAGGGCTGTACTTCTTTCTGGAGATTTTAAAGGAAAATCCATATCTTTGTCTTTTCCAGCTTCTAGAGGTTTCCCACATTTCTTGGCTTTTGGCTCTCTTCCTCCAACTTCAAACCCCAAAATGGACAATCAAGTCTTTCTCACATCACAACACTCTGACACTGTTTCTCCCGCTTCCTTCTTCCATGTGTAAGGATGCTTGGGCCCACCCACATAATCAAGGATATTCTTCTTATTTTAAGGTCATCTGAATGACATCCTTAATTGCCCTTTGCCATGTAACATGCATATTCACAGGTTCTAAGGATTGGGACATGAACATCTTCGTGGGAGCCTTTGTTCCATCTACCACACCTGACATATAGCTTTATGAAAATCAGATAACTTCTTTTCTTCAGACAGAATCACATTTCTTTAGGTGAATAAAGTGGTAATTTTTAAAAGAATGTTGTACCTTGTATTGTTGTTCCTTGATCATCTGCATTTTAGCAAAGAATCTTATTTTAAGGTTTACTGTCAAGACTGGTTATTGTGAACTCTTCCATACAAAAGTGCTTATTAGGTTCTTAACATATGAAAGATAGTATTCTACAGCCGTAATGGTAAGACAGACTTTCTGTACTCTGGAGAAAAAGGAAGTTATCTCATTCCTCCTTGATATTCTAACTACTGGATACAAATAAGCTGTGGTTCTAAAGAATGCGGACATAGACTTATGTAGTTTTCATCAGTTCTGCTTTATTGGCAATGGTAAATGTAAACCTTTTGTGATGAGGGATTTTGCTGACTTCAAAAAGTAGTAATCTTTAGCATCATACAAAATAGTCAGTAATTTCCCAAGATTTCTTACCATCAATGCGTGTTTGCTGAAAAAGTCTGAATAATTCTGTTGAATTATGAATTTTTGATGTCATTTTGCTCAGCAAACAGGGGAAACGTTTCCTAATTCTTTAAGATGTTAGACAAAAATATGTCAATATTGGAATCAAATAAAATATTTTAGTTTACAGAATCACCAACTCCAGAATAATAATGGTACTTTAAATATCACCTACAATAACTTCCTAACCTCAGGAATTTGTGTCCAAAACTCTGGTTTGGAATATTCCTAAGGTAAAGGAAATTGATATTTCTGAAAACTTGTTCCATTTTCTTTGTTCTGAATATTAATAATATCTTCTTAACATCAAGGCCAATTCTTTTTCCTTGTTTATTTTAATCTGCTTGGTGGAATTTGACTCCTAATGGTTATGTAGAGAAATTCTTATTTCTGTCTTTATGACACTCTACAAATACTTAAATAAAGCTACAATCTATGCCCTTGGATAGAATAAACAGCCTCAATCCCTATTATGACTTGGAGTCTGATCACTTCATCAGCGTGGTCAAGTATATTTAAATGGAGTCCAGCTTATTTCAGTATTTCCTTTAAAGTCTTGTTCATGGAAGGAAATAACTATGTCCTAGACGTGGTCAGAGCAGATTTCCCCCACCCCTGTGCTTATATACTTCATCTTCATTGACATAGACAAAGGCCCTATGAATGATATCAACCATCACAATTCACTTTTTATTTTTAAAGTGTATTTTCCACCAACAGTGCCAGTGTTTTTGTTCTGCTTTTTACTTCATTTTAATTTGTTTTACCAGCGTTATTATTAATTCTTCCTTATCCTCTATTGGAACTATTGAATTTGGTCTCTTATTAATCAACTTTTCATATTTTATTTTTAATCTAAAAAACAAAACTTTGAATATGGCTTCATTTAACTTCATCTTATTTGATGTAGTCCAAGCTGACTGAGATCTGTTGGGATGTTGATTCTCTAACCCAAAACTATCCAATTACTTTCCTATGGTCATGTCAGCTGCACAGTTGATTAAATGTCCTGGATACCATCAATAAAGTAATGGATAAAATGTTGAATGAGATCAGTCCAAAGAATGTCAACAAGCTGCTGTCCAAGTGCGCAAAGTGACAATCTTCCAGCAAAGGCTTTCTCACTCACCCAACTGGAATATTAGCTATTGCAATACTTTTGAAACATTGATTTATTTTTTTATTTAGGGCCCTTATCACTTTTCATATAAAACTGAATGTAAAATGCTGGAGAGAAATACTAGCCACTTAACTGTTCCTTGATGTCAAATGTCATGCTGAGATATTAAACTGACATTATCATTATATATTAAGCATCATTTCTAGTCCTTAATTAAGCATTACAATCACAGAACACAAAATTTAGAATTAGGCAAATATTTAAGCCAGAAGAGATTCTAGAAATTGTTGAGTATGATTCTCTCATTTTACAGATGAGAAAACTACAGCCCAGGGAGGTTAGAGAACTCTGTTAACAGCACACAACTAAACACTAACAAAAGAAAACACTCATTTTGAGTCCAGTGATGTTTTCATGTTCTTGTGGTATTTCAGACCAGCATTGTTTTATTAAAATACATATATTAGACATGTGAAGAAAGTGAAACCTGGAGTACATGTGAATGTAGCCAGTTCTTCCTGCTGCCTTATGAATAATATATGAATGTTAGTCTCCATATATTCAGGAAATTACAAATTTCAACAATGAATTTGATGAAAGTTTACAAGAATTTGTCATTTCTATAACTAATACTGCATTATCCCTATGTAATCTGTATTTTGATGTAAAATGTTTCTGAAGCAAGTAAGGGAATAAGAAGGGAGTATCTGCTATCAGTTTATAAGAAAATTTGCCAGTCTCTTGGGAACTACCAAGATTTTACCTGTCATTGAGCTATGCATGAGTGGAATATTTAAAAGATTTGAACTATAAAACCACTTACTGACTTTCACATAATGTCATTCATTTACATACTCATGTATATATTAACATGTGTCTTAATGTGATAGAGTCAAAAGACCATTTAAAGGCACTGCTCAGTTAATAATCTTGATAACAAACACATTAGCACCAATGCTCTTTCACCTATTGAAAAAAATTAGAGTTCTTAAGTGTACCTGTTGAAATTTATAACCATTAGTTATTAAAATGAAAAAGAGATTTATCTATTAACATACTGTCTTCAATGGTGGACAACAATTTTAATGATAATTTTTTTGTATTTTTATTGACATATCATAGTTGTACATATTGGGGTGTACATGTAATATTTTGATACGTGTATATAGTGTGTAATGATCAGAGTAATTTGGATATTCATCATCTCAAACATTTATCTTTTCTCTGTGTTGGGAACATTACATTTTTTTTTAATTTCAGAATATTACAGAGGTACAGATGTTTTGATTACATGATTTGTTTTTGTGCAGTTTGAGTCAAAGTTAGAAGTGTGCCAATCACCGAGATAGCATGCATTGTAACCATTAGGTGTAAATTTACCCATTCTTTCCTCCCCGCTCCCACCTGCTTGGTTTCTGTTGAGTTTTACGACCATATGTGCACAT
>NW_012149742.1:637169-638304 GCF_000956105.1 Propithecus coquereli | reverse complement strand
ATGAAAGATGAATTCCATGTATATAGAGCTAGAAAAATTTAGAAGTATAATTTTTAAATTGCATCAAAAATATAATTTCCTAACGTCTCTGCCTGAGTTTTACCACAAGTAAAGCCTAAAGCAAAGACTTGTTCTTAAGCAGTTCATTTGGAATTCCAAGAAGAAAGAGTGAAGTATAAAGGGAGCAAAAAAAGAAGAAAGGTTCATTATTGAATTGGCTATAAGAGTCACACTATAGGAGTGACTTTGCTTGAACCTGCATGGCAAGCATTATAAAACATGCCTCAGAACCACCTATTTGGGAATGAAAAGGAGAAAATAATTATTCATCAGCTCCTACCTCCATTAGTCAAGAGTTGCCCCATTGAAATTAAATTCCCTTATACTTCCATGCTGTACAAGCAGGAGGGCCAATGGGTTCCCACAGTTCTGGCATATTATAACATCCACAGAAGAAATAAAGAGTGTCAACCTGACCACAAATTAACAAAAACTATCACATACTACAATCCTTACATTTATGATCACTTATATTCTGTTCGAATGACAGAGGCATAACATAGCCCAGTGTTTTACTATGGATTTGGCCCGCATCTCAATCCACCCAGGCAAGAGACTTTTAATAACTGTGATGTCACAGCACACAAGGAGTAACCATTCATTTATCATTAGTTATTGGGTCCTTACTGCCATTTACTTTGTAAATGATTTAGTACTGAATCCCATCTTGAGGGGTTGGGTTTTAGGATTACTTCTGGTATAAACTACCTCAGTCTGAATTTCTCCAAAAGCAGAGACTCTGATAAAGTTATATGTATGAGTAGTTTATATGGAAATGTGATTACAGAGACCAGGAAGGATTGACTGAGCAGGTGAAACAGAAAAATAGGATGAATTATCAATGCGTTTATAGCAACAGGCCATGAAATTACTGAGAAACCTTGTGAAATGACCTCACGATCATCTGGCATGGAACGAAAGAGGAAAGCATTTGCCCATAGGCTCCTATCCTCTATTGATGACTAGAATAAAAAATCCAAGACAGTAGGGAGAGATTCGTATCTGTTTTATTCACTACTATATACCCAGTACTGTAATAGGCACTCAATAAACATTCTTGGGATGAATGAATAAA
>NW_012149742.1:635549-637119 GCF_000956105.1 Propithecus coquereli | reverse complement strand
GCTCCTCTAGGTGTGCATATTCCTGAGCTTTGTTTGATTCATTCCTGTACTTTTCTTTAGAGTTATATCAACCATATATGTATGCATTAATATGAGCTGTTTACTTGTGCATTTTTACTTTATATAAATGGAGTCAAACTGCTTATAGAATTCAGTGACTGGCTTTGTGTGCTCAATATTAAGGGCCAATCTTTCATCCCTGTTGTTTCTTCTAGCTGAAATTAATTTATAGAGCTATTTCTTCATATTACTGCTTATGACCACTTGTATTTTCAGTTTTGTTTTGATACTAAAAGTTTTTCTATGAGCAGTTCTATTCATGTCTTCTGGTTCTGTGTGAAAAAGTTTCTTTAGGTACATTTTAATATTTAGGAATAGAATTTCTGGGTTTAAGGTTTTCTCATTTTCACATTTCTTAGATATATCCAATTATTTTCCCAAATATTTTTTACTAATTTATACCCTTTGAGCACCAGAAGAGTGTTTGCCATTGCTCTATGTTTTTCCAACATTTGATATTGTCAAATGTATGATAATTTTGCAAATCTAGTGGTAGTGAAACTGTATTTGATTGCAGGCTTATACTGCATGTTCCTAAATACTAATTTAATTGTGTACTGTTCTATAGACTTATGTACCATTTGAGTTTCATTTTGTGTAAATGACAATTCGAGACTTTTTCTACTGGGTTGTTTTAATTGTATTGATTTGTAGGAGCTCTGAATGTTAATCTTTTGTCAGTTATATTAATACGTGTTGCAAATATCTTCCCACTTTAGTGTTTATTTTTAATTTTTATGGGGTTTATTTATTTATTTTATTTTTGAGTATTATGGGGGTACAAACACTTTGGTTACATAAATTGCCTTTTCACTGCCCAAGTCAGAGCTATAAGCATGTCCATCTCCTAGACAGCATGCACCATACCCATTGGGTATGAATTTACCCATCCCCTTTTCCCACCTCCGACCTGCCCAACACCCTATGAATGTCACTTCCCATGTGTGCACATTAGTGTGGATTGATTAGTACCAATTTAGTGGTGAATGCATGTAGTGTTTGTTTTTCCATTCTTGTGATACTTCACTTTGAAGACTGGGCTCCAGCTCCATCCAGGATAATACAAAAGGTAGTTCACCATTTTTTATGGGTGAGGGTATGATATACATATATCACATTTTATTAATCCACTCATGTATTCAAGGTCACTGGGTTTATTTCCACATCGTTGCACTTGTGAATCATGTTACTATAAACTTTTGAGTGCAGATGTCTTTTTTATAGAATGTGTTTTTGTCCTTTGGATAGATACCCAGTAGTTGGATTGCTGGGTCAAATAGTACTTCTACTTTTAGTTCTTTGAGATACTTCCATACTACTTTCCATAGAGATTGTACTAGTTTGCAGTCCTATCAGCAGTGTATGAGTGTTCCTATCTCTCTGCATCCACACCGACATTTGTTATTTGGGGACTTTTTTTTTTTTTATTTCAGCATATTATGGGGGTACAGATGTTTAGGTTACGTATATTGCCCTTGCCTCTCCCCTCCCCCCCAAGTCCGAGTTTCAA
>NW_012149742.1:633791-635499 GCF_000956105.1 Propithecus coquereli | reverse complement strand
ATGGAAAAACTTGATTTTATATATAAGCATATATAACATACAGTTCTAAAAGCTTAAAATATGTTTTTCATGCTTAAATTGTTTAATTCATCTATTTTCTTATATGATTATCACCAAGCATCATGTCCTAAAAATCAATTGGAGCCAATGTAACTCCTGCTTTATCATGGATAAATATCTTGCATAAGAAACATGAATAATTAAGATTACCCAAGTCATTGCCTAACATTAGAAGAAAAAAATGTGATAAATTGTATAGAACAATTATTAAACTGACAAAGTTCCAGCAAAACAAATTAGCCCACAATGTGCAATCATCTTTACATGGTTATGAGCTGAGCAATAACTGTAACAGCTCCCAACTGGAAGTCTTTAATGATTGTGGCTACAATGCAAAATAAAAGCAAAATGATAAAACATTTTCTGTTTTCTCAGAATCTTGAAATAGTACAACAAAATATGCTGCAGTGTTTCATTTGGTTTAATTCACTAGCCAGTGAGAAGTTAATCATATTTAAAAATCACTATTTAACTTTTACCTAATAGTCTCTAGTCTCAGAGTGCTTCATGGAATATGTTCAGTCAAAATCTAAATTTAATTACAGTAGTTCATTTAACTAAAACAGAACAGGGGAAAGGTCACCAATTTAATGTCACTCTTTCCAGTGGTAAACACATGCATGACTAATGAATATTTTAATTAATGACCATGAATATAATTTAACAAATATAACTAAGTCAAACATAACTCTTAAGATAGGATATGATTAATCAAGCTTTGAAAACTTTTCAGATCAGGTCTGCAAGCAACTTGGTACATTCTCATTTTAGAAGAATAAGATCTTCAATATTTTTATGACATTATTATGAAGCCAGTCTTTTTCATAATTCGTTTTAATTTGGATTTTCATCTAAAAAGCATGCAATCCAAAACTAAAGCAAATAAATCCATGCTTTTATCTTTGCTTTCAGCAGAACTGTTTTTCAAAACTTCTATTTTTAAAACACTTAAGAAACAAATCAAAAAATTAGCATAATCTAAAATGCCGGGATGCCTGGAACTTAAATATTGGACTAATGTATATTAAGGAACGCGAAATATTTTCCAGGAAAAATATTTTAAAGTGTTAGTCACAGAGTAGTTTTGGGGCTACCATCAAAAGATGCAAGTTATTCCCTGCAACCTAAGTAAATACACAGGACAATGTTGTAAAATCCTTTCCTTATTCCAATCTTCTGTTATCACTGACAAGTATTGCTGGAGGGTGGTGATAAAGGGTACAATGTTAGCAATTAACATAAGCATGGCTATTCCTGTGACACATTTTTCATTTACTTGATAACATGTGTCTCCAAATCAAGTTTTTTTGTTTCCTAGAACATGTGCTCTATATCCTTCTCCATAGCCATCTTTTCCCAACGATACATGACAATATTAAGCAAAACTATACCTTCTGGGGCTTATTATAAATTCAATCTATTGAAAGTGAAATTTCATCTTGATTTATCTGAAAATCTAGGGAAGAAAAGAAGGAAATAAAAAGAAGTTGAGCCTTCAAATAGCAAATTTTTAAATATGCCAATATTGCTATAAGCAATAAAAGGTCTTGTTAATTAGAAGCATATGGAGACAGAGAACAAACATGGTTCCAGATTAAATGCTCTTAAAGGATAAATCATTTGATCTTGCAAGAAATGGAAAGAGTAA
>NW_012149742.1:620401-621586 GCF_000956105.1 Propithecus coquereli | reverse complement strand
TCATTTTATCTGAGTATTGCTTCCTTTTTCCACTCCAAACTTAAACACTGACTTATATGCCTTTGACCCATAAAAAGTTAATTACTTAAGAGGAATAATCTGATCTAACGGGTTAATAATATTCTGTCTTTGGATTTTTGAACTTGGGTCCAAAAAGAACAGGAGGTGTGCCCTATTTCAAGATGGTAGTCATAAGATATAGAATTCGGGCCCTTGCAGTCATCATGTTTTCCACCATGTGCAGGAAGCCAATTTTTGGCAAGGAAGGAATATTTAGTAGAAAGAGGTCAGTAAATCTTTGATAAATTAATGAGTTATAATTTCTCCCTCCTTTTTATGATTTTTTGACTTTGTAGGCTCACTATCCTGCTATAAAATTATTTTAACATGCTTTTGCATATGGCTTTTCAAAACCTTATTCTGTAAAAAAATAATGCCTTATAAAACCAAAATAGCCATGCCTCTTGGAAGTTGCTGAAAGCAATGCTGGCAAGAGGCAAAAAGCAGTAAAATCAGTGTCATTAGACTTCCTATTAAGCATGTTGAATTATCCACATGCTGTAAATATCTTTCTTCTCTAACTACCACTAAAAGGACAATAAAATAGTTAGTCATAAATACATAAAAACAAAGAGTAAAAGAGAGAAGATAGCAATAGACAATAGATTTTAACTATCTTTGAAAAAATAGCTGATGCTCAATTGATGATCAGCAGAGACCTTTTCCTATAACCCAAAGGCACACAAGTTTCTAGATTGAAAGTGTACATCAAATGCTGGGTACAATAAATAAAACACATATACAAACACACACACACAGAACTTTATTTTGATGTTTCAAGCAGCAGAACAAAGAGAATAATCAAAATATATAAAAGTTAAATACAAAGGCAAAGGAATGTGAATAAGAATGGCTTCCTAACAGCAACATTGAATATTAGAAGACAATAATATAATATCTTTGAAAATCCAAAATAATATTATTTTTCAACATAAAATCCTACACCAAAGCAACCACCAATAAAATCTCACTCCTTTTCTCTGTTTCTCCCAATCCACTACTATCCTTTCTCATTCACACTACTGTAATTTCTTCCTACATCTTCCATCTACATCCTTTATGGTTCTGTCCATGTTGTCCTATGCAAAGGAGCCAGAATGATTTTTGTTTCAGAGTGATTTTTTT
>NW_012149742.1:617162-617776 GCF_000956105.1 Propithecus coquereli | reverse complement strand
CCTGCTGAAATTCTTTGATGTTCTTAAAGAGAAAGTCCATGTGTGCCCTCATCCTCTATAATGGTTTGGCCCAAATCTACTTCTCAGATTGGTATTAAGACTGAGTCTCAATATTTTTCTCCTTTCCTCTCTGCAGCACATTTGCTGCTCTCAAACTCTTATGTTTAGCATGCTCCTTCTTTCTGCACGATTTTTACACTCCAGGGAAGAAACTCTTCAGTTCTTTCATCACACAGTAAATGCTACTTTTCCTTCAGTGATGGCTCGATAATTACTTCCTCAAAGAAGGCTTCCTTGATCCCGCCTGCAAGGTAACCCCTCCCCATTATGGCATTTAGTGGTATTAATGCACCTTATATGTGAAACTCTTATGGCATCTAAAATTTTAAATTTTTGTGTAATTAATTGCATAAAATTTTGGGGGGATGCAATATAATAAGTTCCATGAGAACAGAGGCCTTGTCTATTCTCATATTCCAGAGTGCCTAAATCTTGACAAACCCTCAATTATTATTTGATAGGATATATTGACAGAGAGATAAAGAATGAATGAATGAATGAACATCGAGACTTCCCATATGGGAATGTTGTATATCTGTGTGTCCAATTCTCTT
>NW_012149742.1:612082-613012 GCF_000956105.1 Propithecus coquereli | reverse complement strand
TTTAGAGTTTTCTCTATCTAAGGTCATGTCATCTGTAAACAGGGACAGTTTGACTTATTTCATTCCAATTTGAATGCCCTCTATTTCTATGTCTTTCCTAATATCTCTGTCTAGGAATTCCAGTACTATGTTGAATGAATAGGAGTGGTGAAAATGGACACCCTTGTCGTGTTCCAGTTTAGAGGAAAAACCTTTAACTTTTCCTTATTCGCTATAATGTTGGCTATGGATTTGTTATATATAGCCTTTATCTGTTATGTTTCTTTTGTACCTCACTTGTTGACAGTTTTCATCACAAAGGTCTATTGAATTTTATCAAATACTTTTCGGCATCTATTGACATGATCATGTAGTTTTCTTCCTTTATGCTGTTGATGTAATGTATCATGTTGATTTGAGTATGTTGAATCTTCCTTGCATTCCTGGATCACAGTGAGTGATATTTTTAATATGATGGTGGATTTGATTTGGTAGTATTTTGTAGAGGATTTTTGCATCTACGTTCATCAGAGATGTTGGCATATAATTTTCTTTTTTTCTTGTGTCCTTATCTGGTTTAAGTATCAGGGAAATGCCAGCCTTGTAGTATAAGTTTGGAAGAATTTACTACTTTTCAATTTTTGGAAGAGTTTGAGAAGAATTGGTATTAATTTTTTGTTAAATGTTTGATACAATTCAACAGTGAAGCCATTGGGTTCTGAGATTTTCTTTAACGGGAGACATTTCATTCAAGATTCAATCTTGTTACTCGAAATTGGTTTGTTCATGTTTTCGGTCTCTTCTTTGTTCAATTCTAGTAGGTTTTATGTGTAAGTTATTTATCCATTTTCACTAGACTTTCCAATTTTTCACCTGTGGTTATTTGTAATAATCTCTAGCAATCATTTTTATTTATGTGGTATCAGTTCTAATTCTTCTTTTTTGATTTTT
>NW_012149742.1:609609-612032 GCF_000956105.1 Propithecus coquereli | reverse complement strand
TCAGTCCAAATACTGTATCTGGCAATAAACTGACAAAATGGCAATTTAGGGACAGAGGTTTCCTCAACATAGTGGCTCTACTATCCCATAGTCTCCTAATTTCTCTCTGAATTTTTCAGTTATGAAATGAAAAAGGAGACACCAATTTGTGGATTGCACGGGGAGTTTAAGGGACCAGCCTAGAAAAGGCATATATCTTTTCTACCCACATCACAGTGGGCAGAATGTAGTCATATAATCTTACCCAACCTCAAATTAGTCTGGCAATATCTCTGCACTAAGAAAAGTAAACTTGATTATCTAGGCACATAGCATAGTTTTTACCACTTCAAATAAATATTTTTTTCATTTTATGCATTTTTAAAATTTTTCTTAACAAGTTTTACAAAACATTTATTGAAAAATATATCCTACCTATGAGATAGACCATAGTGAAAGGACCACCCACTTTTTTCATTAATGTATGCAAAGCTGTCTGCTTCATACTGCACTTTCATTCTCTAGAGATAATTACCAAAGTCTTAAAAAAAAAAAAACAAAAAAACAAAAATAAGTTAGAAACAAAAACCAAGGACCATCAACTTCTCTAAATAACTTAATTATTCAGAAATGCTTTTTGGTGAAACATTTTTGTTGTTCTCTGTCTTGCTCTCTCTTTCTTTCTTTTATCATTGCCTTTAATTTAAGCATATTAATTGTGCATAATTATAAGGTACAGTATGATATTTTGATACATGTACACGATGTGTAATGATCAAATCAAAGTAATTAGCATATCCATTACCTCCAACATTTATCATTTCTTGTGCTGGGAACATTTAAATTTCACTTTTCTAGTTATTTGAAAATATGCAATAAACTATTGTTAATTATAGTCATCCTGTAGTGCTATAAAACACTAGAATTTATCCCTCCTGTATGACTACCTTTTTGCATCTCTTAACAAACCTTTTGCTATCCCTCCCTCCCTCCTACCCTTCCCTGCTTCTGGTAACCACGATTCTATCTATTTCCAGGAGATCAACATTTTTGCTTCTACATATAATTATGAACGTGGTATTTATCTTTCTGTGCCTAATTTCACTTAATATATGTCATAAATGTTCATTAATGTTGCCGCTAATGACAGAATTTTGTTATTTTTTATGGCTAAATAGTATTCCATTTTGTTCACATGCCACATTTTCTTTATTCATTCATTTGTTGATGGACATATAGGTTAAATCCATATCTTGGCTATTGTGAATAGTGCTGTAATCACCATGAGAGTGCAGGTATCTCTTTAACATACTAATATTCTTTCCTTTGGATAAATCCTCAGTTGTGGGATTGCTGGGTCATATAGTAGTTATACTCTTAGTTTTTTGAGGAAACTATTTACTGTTTTTCATAATGGCTATGCTAATAATACACATTCCCATCAACAATGTATAAAAGTTTCCCTTTCTCTACATCCTATCCAGCACTTGTGGTTTTGTTTTTGTTTTGTTTTGTTTTGTTTTTTGCATTTTGATAGAAGACACTCAAACTGGCTTTTATATCTCATTGAAGTTTTGATCTTCATTTCCCTCATGATTAGTGATGTTGAGCATTTTTTCACATACTTGGCCATTTGCATGTCTTCTCTTCAGAGATATCTATTCAGCTCATTTGCCAATTTTTTAATTGGATCATTTGGATTTTCACTGTTGAGTTCCTTGTATATTCTAGTTATTAATCCTTTGTCAGATGAGTAGTTTTCAAATATTTTCTCCCATTCTTCAGGTTGTGTCCTCACTCTATTGAGTGTTTCCTTTACTGCATAGACGCTTTTTAGTTTGATATAATCCCATTTGTCTGCTATTGCTTTTGATGCATGAGATTTTTGAAGTCACAGCCATAAAATTTTTGCCCAGATCAATGTCCTAAAGCATTTTCTCCTATGTTTCCCCCAGTAGTTTTGTAGTTTTTAGTCTTACATTTAAGTCGTTAATCCATTTTGAATTGATTTTTGTGTCTGCTGAGAGATAAGGGTACAGTATCATTTTTCTGCATATGGATATTCAGTTTTACCAGCACCATTTATTGCAAAGACTTTCTTTTCTCCAATAATTGTCCCCAGTTACTTTGTCAGAATCAGTTGTAAATATATGGATTTATTTCTAGGTTCTCTCTTCTTTTCTATTGGTCTATGTATCTGTGTTTATGCCAGTACCATGCTCTTTTGGTTACTACACCTTTATATGATATTTCAAAGTCTGATAGTGTGATGCCTTCACTTTATTCTTTATTTTCAGAATTACTTTAGCTATTCAGAGTCTTTTGTGTTTCTATACGAATTTTGATTTTTTTCCTATTCATGCGAAAAATGTCATTGTTATTTTGATAGGATTTGCATTGAATCTGTAGATAACATTGGTAGTAGTATTGCCATTTTAGCAATA
>NW_012149742.1:606467-609559 GCF_000956105.1 Propithecus coquereli | reverse complement strand
TTTTTTTCTGCTTGATCAAGTTCCCTGTTGAAGCTCTCTATCGTATTTTTATTTCATTCATTGAATTCATCAGCTGCAGGAGTTCTGTTTGGTTCTTTTTTTTATAATTTCTGTCTCTTTTTGAATTTCTCATTCATATTGTTAGTTGTTTTTCTTATTTTATTTAATTGTCTATCTGTATTTTTTTGTATCTCATTAAGTGTTCTCAAGATCATTATTTTGAATTCCTTTTCTGACAATTTATTGATTTCCTTTTCATTGGGATGGGTTAGTAGAATTATTACATTCCTTTGGTGCTGTCATATTTTTTTTTTTTTTGCTTTTTTATGTATCTATGTCTCTACATTGATGTCTGTGCATCTGGTGGGACAATGACCTCTTCCAAGTTTTCAAGAATGGCTTACGTAGAGAAAGACTTTCACCTGTATTTGAGTTTTAGTGTATTGATTGGAAAAAGTGTGATGACCCTGTTTCCTGATAGCTACAGTGATATAGTCTTCATGAAGCTTTTTCAGCTGTGTTCAATGTCAACAATCACTGTGGGTGCCTCATTGACCTAGGCCATTAAAGTTTGTGATGGCAGCAGTGGCAGTATACATTGTTAATGTCCTTGTTGCCAAGGGATTTTGGTGCTCTTCTATTCTCGTTTTCTCCACAATGGGGAAACATAGTCAAGAGGTCCCTCTTGGTATCAGGTATTATATGATCTATAAATGGTGGCAGTGGTGCTGAGTTCCATGTGCAGGTACTTGGAGTGGCTGGGGGGCCAGGCTCCTAGGCTCAGAGTCTCCTGAACATATTTTGGCATCTTGGTCTTGAGGTACAGGCTCATTTTCTGTGGCAGAGCTGGATGTACATTGTCCACAAAATCAGGATCTTTGAATCTGAGGCACTCCCTAGCACTTGAGGCCCAGAGGACAAGGTTGCAGCTATGATTCTACACTTGGAGGAAAGGGCATGGCACTGGCCTGATTCCAGGGAAAAAGGGGTGATCTGAAGATTTGGACCTGAGGAACAACTTATGACTGCAATTCAGGAACCTGAGTCAATAAAACTCAGTGCTAACTCAGGTCCTAGGGGATGAGGAACTGTGTAGTGCTAACTCTAAACCCTGGGATGGTGGGGCTCAGCAATATTTCAGACTCCATAAGGTCAGATGTGATAGCAATAAGTATCCCAGTATGGTGCAGCACACCTGTCATTTGGGCACTGGGAAACCACTCAGAGATGTCTTCACTCTCCAGGGAGAGGAATATCTCAGCAGCCTAGACTCTAGGGATAGCCCAGCTCTAGGGAAGCAGAGTACTAGAATTTTTTGGCCCATGAGGTGGGGTATTTCAGTTCAGCCTCTTCTTTGTTTCCCTGGGGTGCATTATACTATATTCGCCCAGCTCTAGCATATGTAGCTGCTCAGTTCAGCCAGGACACCATTCTCCAGGGCATAATGTGCCACCTTAGCTCAGGCATGGGGTGTATTACTGTTCTGGGAGGCCCAGGAAGAATTTCCTTGGCATGCAGGACACTACTTCAGCTTAAGTACATGGCCACTCTGGGCAAGCAAGGCACCGCTTTGTGAGATGCAGGGTACTGCTTGAACTTAGGCACTGGGGAAGCATAAGTGCTATAAATCACCAAGGTACTATTTTTCCATGAAGCAGGATATCACTTCAGCTCTGGACTGAGTGGTAAAGCATAGTAGAAGGAATGGGTAGAGATGTTCTGCCTCTACTTGACCCCAAGGGAGGGCTATAATAACTGATCACAGCCTAACTTGAGGATGTCAGGCCACCAGGCTGTTGAGGTTTGGTGGCGCCTTAACCTCAGGGATGAAGGAAAGCCATGGCTACTTGCCCCCAGAACATGATACACTCTAGTCATAGCTCCAATTCCAAGATGGTGTAGCTCAGTAGCCACGGGAGGTGGGGAATAGTTTTGGCTCCTTCTCCGGGGGAAGCATAGCTATGTAAACTCCAGGCAGCTCCCTCCATTAGGCTTAGTGCCTGTGAGGACCACAGGGGACCCCAGTTGCTGTGTAGGTGTCCAAAGTATTGATGGAGATTTCTGGGATTCTCTTGCTTACCTCCTCACCACAGAAAGGAGTTCCTCGGGTTTCCCAGCTGATCTCAGTTGGAAGATGGGATGGTAGAGGCTTGGAATTTCCTTCCATGCTTCTGTGTAATCATTCTGAGTTTCTGTGCTTACCAGGGTTTCTGTCACTCCTCTGTCACTCTGGAGCTCTCCCTCTGCTATTTTCATTAAAATGTAGTTGTTTATTTATTATTCTGCTGTCTTTGTGAGGGGGCAATTGCTAGAGGTTTCTAGTCTGCCTATCTTGCTGATGTCCTGTGTGTTTTTATAGCAGACTATTTATGGCTTTAAATAATACACTCTATTTAAAATATGCTTAAAATAAGAAGTCTCCTAGAGTATCAGAACAGTTTACTGACAGAAATGCAATAAGTTTTCAATAATGGATAGGCTATGCTGTTTAAATATTTTGCCTATGCAAAGAGATACCATTTATCTTTCATGTAAATTTACACAAAAGAATTACAAGAAAAGCACATCAGATTTGTAATACATCCACTGCCCCTAGCCTATATAGGAAATACCAGAGGATAAAGTAAATTCTTTTGAAAACTACTTGAATCAAGATTTTTAATTGTGTCAAATAGTGTTATTTATGTTCTTAAAAAAATTGAAAAAGCATAATTTGTGCACACAGACACAGGTTAAATTGCATCAAGTAACCACTGATGCTTCTTTTTAAGGTAGGTAAATCAGAGATAATAAAATGGTTTGGTCAAACAATGATTTTCAGGGTGTTTAGGGATATTATTTAATGTCTAATTACTATTATTGGCTAAAGGTAATATGCCAGAGGCAGTTTTTTTATACCTTGTATATAAACCAAGCAAAATGGAGAGTTAATATTTTATGCAGGAAATTTTCTTTGAAGTTTTCATACATATACAATGTTATTATTCAAGTTACAGGAACACTATTTTCTTAAATAGCCTGAGTTTCCAAAAGGCCTAAACTATTCAAATATTTGTCTCAACTCTCATCTCCCTTTGTCTGTGTAACTGTAC
>NW_012149742.1:581350-604910 GCF_000956105.1 Propithecus coquereli | reverse complement strand
GCCACTGCTTTTTATGTTATTATGAATATTTTTTGAAATACTTGGGGCTTTTATAGGCATGCATCACTATCTTCAAATGGTCTTATATCTTCTCTTAGATACACCGAACACTTCCAACCTGAAAGCTTTGATGGATTGAACTGAATAGCTTGTCACACAAGGTTTGCATATTGATAGAAATCTAACATAAAACGTGATCTAATAGGGCTAATATTTGAAACTATCTTCCTAGAAGAAAACATAGGTATTATTTCTCATTCCAACTGATCCTTTCACAAAAAGAAGAGGAGGAGGAGGAGAAAGACAATCATCAAATCCACATGCAAGAAATGAGCTTGAAATCCTTTCACTGACAGTAAGTTGTTCCTGAAGACACTCTATGTCTTTTAGTTGGACCAACAGTTACTGAACATCTAACATCTTGAAGAAGACATGGCTCTGAGAGCAATGCAGACAAAAAGAATATATAACAGAGAACTGAAAAAGAGGTTGAGATCTGTACACAGTGAGAAATTCCCTCAGCTGCATCCTGATAGATGTCATCTGCTTAAAAACTTCTAATAAACAAGAATTGACTACCTCTGAGGCAGCACGTTTTAATTGTAAACCATTGCGTTCACTCAAAAGTTCCCATGTGAGAACACAGTAGATCACTCATGTGCTCTCTATATACTAGTCTGGCCTCTGTAGACAACATAAATCTATCTCCTCTGTAAGAGAATCCTTAAAATACTTGAAAATATTTTTCTTATCACCATCTTGATTTCTTCTTTCTCATAAAATGTAATTTTAACCTCCTTGCCATAATGATCTTTGAACTCTAAACATGTATTTGGTGAATTCTATTTTAAAATATTTTGCTCATAACTAAATATTTTCTTGAAGTGGACTAAGAATGTGCTTACTATTTTATTAGCCACAGCATAAATTTCATTCATTCATTACAGGTATTCATTGTTAACCTACCATGTACTAAATGGACTAAGTGCCGTGGTTAAGAAAATAAATAAAATAGTCTTTCCTCAAGTAGTTTATGTTCCAGTGGAACTGACAGTGACTACTATGGACACATGCCTAGTGTGTCGAAGGTATAGAAGAGAAAGATGCAGCCCAGTCTGCAATAATATTGATCACATATTTATTGATCAAATAAAATAATTTTTTCACCTGCAATTCCACAATTTCTGGATTACTCCCAATTTGTAACTTGTAAAAAGTATTTACTGGATCTACATGAAGAAATTTGCCATCATTCTGGCTGAAGTTCAACCTTTTTCAGTTATTTCCAAGATGGTTTGGAATGTGATGTAGGTATCATGTACTTCACCCAGCTCATTGACGAACTCTTCAAAAGTACTGGAAGGCGGCGCACTACTACTATAGGTAGCCCCTTAGCTTCAGGCAGAAACCGGACCACTAATTGTAACTTTTGAAACCTGGTTGTTCACACACTTCTGTGAATCTACATCATGGGTCTCTTATTCAGGCTACACTTTGCCCTCTTATTCACAAGGATAGGGTAGAATGCTGTATCAAAATATTTCTTAAAATAACATAATACTTATTTTAATACTTATTTCATTCCTCTGGTGCACCAAGCATCCACATGTACAAGGGGCTTGGATTTTGTTTGGCAAGATTATTTTTAGTGAATCTATGCTTCATTCTTGTGAATGATTCGCACAAGTAAATGTTAGCTATCGCTGAAGCTGTGATGGTTAACTCATAAAGGTGACTTCTGTTCCTTGTCTTCTCTATATAAATATAGTCATGCACTGTATAACAACTTTTCAGTCAATAATGAACTGCATATACAATGGTGGTCCCAGAAATTATAATGAAGCTGAAGAATTCCTATTGCCTAGTGATGTTGTAGCACAATGCATTACTCACATGTTTGTGGTGATGCTGATATAAACGAAACCAATTACTTTGCCAATTGTATAAAAGTATAGCACATACAGCTATATACGGTACATAATACTTGATAATGATAGTAAGTGATTATGTTACTGGTTTATGTGTTTTCTATATTATCATTGTTATTTTAGAGTATACTTCTACTTATTAAAAAAAAAAAAAGTTAACTGTAAAACACTCTCGGGCAGGTTGCTCAGGAGATATTCCAGAAGACATTGTTATCATAGGTGATGAGTTCCATGTATGTTATTGTCCCTGAAGACCTTCCAATAGGACAAGTGGGTAGGTGGAAGACAGTGATATTGATGATCCTGAACCTGCGTAGGCATAGGCTAAGGGCTGTGTTTGTGTCTTAGTTTTTAACAAAATGTTTAAAAATTAAAATAAATTTTAAAACATTAAAAATGGAAAAAATCTTATAGAATAAGGATATAAAGAAAGAAAATACTTTTGTACAGCTGTAAAATGTTTATTAAGTTGTATTATTACAAAAGAGTCGAAAAGTTAAAAAAATTAAAAGTTTATAATATATAAAAGTTATAGTAAGGTATGGTTAATTTATTATTGAAGGGCCGGGTGTGGTGGCTCACTCCTGTAATCCTAGCTCTCTGGGAGGCCAAGAAGGGAGGATTGCCTGAGGTCAACAGTTCAAGACCAGCCTGAGGAAGAGCGAAACCCTGCCTCTACTAAAAATAAAAAAAAAATTAGCTGGGCAACTAAAAATAGAAACAAACAAACAAATTAGCCAGGAATGGTGGTGCACACCTATAGTCCTAGCTACTCAGGAAGCTGAGACAGGAGGATCACTTGAGCCCAGGAGTTTGAGGTTGCTGTGAGCTAGTCTGACACCACGGCACTCTAGCCAGGGTGACAAAGTGAGACTCTGTCTAAAAAAAAAAAAAAAAATTATTATTGAAGAAAGAAAAATACTTTTTATAAATTTACTGTAGCCTAAGTGTACAATGTTAATAAAGTCTACAGTAGTAATGTAGATAAATATACATTACTATATTAATGTCCTAGGCCTTCATATTCACTCATAACTCGCTGACTGACTCACCCAGAGCAACTTCCAGACCTGCAAGCTCTATTCGTGTTTATTGTCTTATGCAAGTGTACAATTTTTTATCTTGTATACCATATTTTCCTATACCTTTTCTATGTTTAGATATGCAAATATTTTCCATTGTGTTATAATTATATCCAGTATTTAGTACAGTATCATGCTGTAAAAGTTTGTAGCCTAGGAACAATAGAATATGCCATATAGCCTAAGGGTGTATTGGATTATACCATCTAGGTTTCTGTAAAGTACACTCTATGATGTTTGTAGAACAACAAATTGCCTAATAATTCATTTTTCAGAATATATCCCCATCATTAAATAATTCATGATTGTGTAAAGGCAGAAAGAATTAAGACATTAATATAATATATAATAGACAATTTATAATGTACTGTATAGAAAATATACATATGCTATATTATATAATATATAAGACATTACTATAATATAATTAATATAAAGCCTTCGAACAGTGACTCAGAGCTGTGGCTTTTAGCCGAGGCTAAAAAAGGAAAAACAAAATGTGTTTCCATATCTAAAATAGAGAATTTAGAAATATTTTCTTATCAAAAATTGTAATAAAATGGTCAGATATATTTAGAATGGTTTAGCTAACACAGTATTTTAAGAATACAATAGGTTAAAAGATTTTTCAGAGCTGGTCAGGGAGTTTCACCACAATTTATAGCATTATTTCAAAGAGAAAATGGGTTCTAAAATCCCAATAATGGGTTTTGCAAAATAACTCTTTAAAACACAATTCAATTACAGGTTAAAATTGCCTGAAGTGTAGTTTCAGTTTCACAAAAATCCAAACATATATGTAGGGGTGTATTATGAATACGCGTGAGCTTTACATAAATTTCTATAAAACATAGGTATGAGTGAACTTTGTACAGTTAACAATATACATAAATGCTGGTAAAAATAAGCATAATTATAATTCAGAAGCTTAATATTTTAGCTAATATTACATATTTAGTTTTTACTTTTAATCTTATCCATAATATAAAATCAACTTTTATTTTTTTTAAATTATCATTGATGAAAGATAAAAGACAAGTTCTCATTATACACTGGGGTATCATGACCATTATTTTCAAAATTTAGAATTTACAAAAATAATTTTATATATTACACATATTTTAAAGGTACCCTAAAAAGCAAAATAATGATAAATTCTGGGGCTACATATAATTAAGAAATTCTATTAAATCCACCCAAATTAGCACTAATTTCTCTTTAGATGAGAGTAAGAAATAAGTTGTCTTACTATCACATATAAAATATAACCAAACAAATTCTAATATTGTAATGAATATTCAATATACTGAGTATAAGATCTTAAATATATATATATTTTTCATCCCTTTGATAAAATCTTCAAATGTCCATTAATAAAAATAATAGTTGTGCTTCTTCCTGTAATTATTAATAACACTATTCATTGAATGTTTTTGTGTGCCTGATCCTATATAATGTGGTATATGCTTTTTTTCTTATTTAATTATTATAACAGAACTGCAGATAAGTATCATTATTCTCATCTTACAGATGAGAAATTAGGCTCAAAGAGATAAAACATTTTCCATGTAGGAGTAAAGTCAGGTTTTGATCCTGGTCCTCCTTAATTCCAAAAGTTTTGTGTTAAATTACCACGATATTTTACCTTTTAAAAATCACAGTTGGCCAAAGAGGAAAAATTTCACTATAATGGTTATGATAATTATTTGATTGTCACCATGACATGGAATTACATTGTTAGAAAGGATATTTGTCATTTCTTCAGTACTAGGCACTTAGAATTTGATTGCTGGAGTGAAGAGGCATTTCACAGATAGAAGTTATGGTCACTTAATGATTAAATCCATAGAGGACAATTGTTTTAATCACCTCTTTTAGCCCATGACAGTTGTTCTTTTGCTTATTTCTATTTTCTAACCCCTCTGACAGGCACTTGCCCATCACTAATTCCCATTAGGAGCACTAGTGGCATTGCAGTTTTTCAAGACTTTTCAAGTCTCCCAGATTCTATGCATGACATATGGTTTCAGTAGGGAACTACCGATTGCATGGTGAAGCCTGTTATTTCTTCCACTTTTCACTGCTCTGCTCACAGCTTGCTGGCAGCTGAGCTGCGAATAGGATTTTAAGGTTCAGCATGAGATCCAGGAGCCCTGAAACAACAACAATAATAAAAGTGGGCTCTGGTTTTGTGCTGGAGGCAAGTTCTGCTTTCTGTATTCAGAACTTTTTGAAGGGGAGCACTGGAAGTCAAAGAGACAGGAAATGAAAATGCTACCCAGACCCCTGCTTTCCACAAGGAAAACTCTTGCTCCTTTGAAACAGGAATTTTTTTGTAGGTACTGATGTAAGCAAACTACAATACAGCTTTATTTCCTTTTCTGTGATGTGAAATGCCACAATCCCAGCCAAAGTTTTAAGAAATGCCATGACACACATAAAAACAGTCAATTATGTTGCTGAAATAAACCAGGCACATTTTTCTCTCCAAAAACACTGTGTTATATTTTACATGAAAAATTACTACAAATGCATGTGTCAAAAGTCCTCCCCAGTGTGAACCCTGGGTCTTGTGACATCGGTGGATTAACACTTGTAAGCTTCAGTTCTAATTGTAATAAAATCAAATGCCTGCCTTTAAAAAATTATTTCAAGAAAATCAGTGTACTTTTAACAACAAAGGCAGGAATTCTTTATTCTCACATGAACATGAGAAGGTTTATTTAGGTTTCTGTTGATGTTGGCTACATGAAATGATCTGACTCATTTGTTTAAGATACAACCCTGACACTTAAAAACAACTCAAAACAATCAAAAGCAGTAAATTCTTGATGACTTGGAGTGCAGATAATGTAGAAAATTTCTTACTCCTAAATATGTGTTATGTAATTGAGGAGGAGACTAGGACAGGCTGACAAGCAACTTTATTAGCAGTGAGTAGCAGGGATAGAAGAATCACCATGACCAAGTGAAAAGTTCTGACTCCCAAGACTTGAGGTCATATTATGGGTTTGTTACTTACAAGTTGTATAATATGAGACATGATTCTTAAATTTTCTGAAACGTGTTTTTTTTCATCCATAAAATCAGGCTTAGATTCTCTATTTCATTTTGGGAGATGATTCACCATGGCTCTCTCCTCTTTCTGCACATTTTTTGAGCAAATGCACTGGCAATTTTCATTTTGGATTATCTTTTTAAGAATGTTTGTATAGCAAATAAGCATTAGAAGTTAAAACTAGTGGCTTTCTTTGGAGCAGAGGGAAAATTTTTTTGCTATTCAAGATAATAAAGATAACATCTCTCTCTGGGGCAAAAGTTGGACACTTTTGCTAGCAGCTTCGTTATAAAACTTTGTTGTTTCTTAAACTTGGGGTTCTTCTATGATATAACCCACTGAGTGTGCAGATGTCTCTGGCCCTTGTTGCATTGCCCTGTGGGAACTGGGGATCAAGGAACTGGCACAAATGATGTTACTTTGGCAACTGAAATTGCTTTGACTAATACACTGTCCTTTGTCTCTGAGCCAAGAAGTTCATGTTTATGGCTAGTATCCGTAAAACTGTGAAAATCTAACTTATTAGCTTCAAGTGGAGCAAAATCTCAGACTCTTCACAGTTCCTGACATTCATAGAGTTTATATGAAAATTAAAAAGAAAATTTTATGTGAAGATTTAATGAAGTGTCTTACAAAATAGAAAATATTCAATTAATCTTAGTCATCATCACTATCAACATGGTGATAATAAATAGCAATTTCTATTTTGAGTATCTTTTTATGAGATACATGAAATAACATACGTGAACAATTAATCACATTAGAAATGTTATAGAAAAATAGATTGAGTTGTATGTTTAAATCAAAACATATTTATTATCTATCTTTGCTGTAAGTTACCATATAAAGGCAATATAAGAAATTTTAAAAAGTATTGTAAAGTTTCCTTTCTTTAAAAATTCAATATTCTAGTTTGAGGGACAAGACCCAAATCTATGAAAAATGACACAATGATATAAAATGTTACATACAATAAAGAGGAGAGTTGATATCATAAAATTTTTTTTGATGTGCCAAATAAGTGATATATATATATACACACACACACACACACTATTCCTAAATATTTAGGAATTTAGACAAAAGAGAAGTCTGAATGCTTATAATTCCAAAATGCCCAATACCTTGGTCACGAATGTTGAAAAAGCTATGGTACTCTATCCCAAGTCGTACAAGGCCTAATACAGTGCCTGAAATTATTAATACTATACTCTTGATGATGATTTATGAACACAAATTTTCTCTCTCAGGAAGATTTATTGTGATATATACAAAAAGAGTCAGCAGATAGAAGAGTGATGCAGGATAGAAAAAATACATAAAGGGAGAAATAAGTAGATACAGTGAGTTAGAAGATCCCAAAAGATGAATGATGTTGAGAAAAAGGAAGTCGAGAGTCAAGAGGAGAAACAGCAAAGGCAGGGCGCTGGTGGCACTAAGATGGGGACACCCACTTCTCAGCAGGCAAACCAACAAAGTCGCTGCTTTGCTTTTGAGTTTCCTCCAGGCTGGGAATAGCTGCCGTTGTGTCCTGAAAATCTCGGTTATCAATGACTTGTGGTTCTGAATCTGCTGAGATTTCTTCCTGCCTTCTTTATTTGTCTCATAAAGCCCTTATAAAGCTGTCATTAATTAAAATAGTCTCGATTGCCAGTTTGTAGCAGTCTGAAACAGTCTAACATCTAACACTTGGGTAGTGGGAATAGTAAAGCCCTCAAAAAGCCTTCCCCGGCAGGACATTGACATAGCCCTGAATATGTAAGGACAAGCACAGGGAACAATGTGGAGACCCACCTGTCTGGAGCAAAGCTTGGGGGGCGCAGGATTAAGAGAGACAACTCTGTGACAAATAATGGACATCCTTAAGAACAACCCTAGGGATTCCGAATATTAGTCAATCTATAATGAAGAGTAGGAGACATGTTCTGTTCGTTTGTTATGCAGGAAAAAAACCGACAAGATCAAAGACTGTTTACCAGTAAGAGTGATGGGGGCACTAACTGCAGGTCTCTGAGTAACAGTGAGGATGGCTCACAAGCTATTCTGGATGCTGAAAGGCAGGCATATGGTACAGATCCACTCTTTGCTAAAAATACTGTCTTAAAACTTCTTTTCCTCCCCACTTTCTATTCTCCTAAGTTTTATTTCTATTTGTGTCTCTCCTCCTCTGCATAATTACTATCTCACACATGCTCCTAAAACCCTCCCGCTCTTAAATGTATGAATGAAGACATTTTCAATTGGAGTTTCCTAGTGTTCATTTGTAAAACGTTGGAAATTTTATATTTCCTTCTTTTAGGCCCATTTAGATTGAGTTGCTTTTTAATTTTATGTGTCCTTTGATCAGAACTTCTGCTGTAAAATTTTCCTGGCTCCTTTAGGCTTACCAGGGCACTCTTTAATTTCCAAAGCAAACCTACATGCTTCCATCATTACTTTGCTTTAATATTAATTTCCCATGTCTCACCTGCTAATCTATAAACTATTTTAGGTTAAAATTGTTTTTTCATTATCTATATGTTTCCAGAGCCTGGCATTGTGCCTGCCATATTGTAGGTACTAAATAATTTTGGAATGAATGAATTCCATCTTTCACCTTGAGTTTAACATAAAATTTAAGATGTGCCCATGTAATAGTCAATAAAATGATTTATAATTTGCCAGAATCAATAATCATTGTCATTTTTGTTTCTCTTGTGTTAAATGAAAGTGAACTGGCTAGTACTGTTTCTGCTTGATTTATATCTTCCCACATGTCATTGTCTCACAGCAGCTGGAGCAATAAAGAGATTTATGTCTTCTCCAAAGCCACAAAAATTAATCTGGTTTTTAATTATTTTTCCCAATAGCATATGAGTTTCAGTTTAATTTCTACTTAGAATAAATATTGATTTAACTTGCTTTAGTAGTTTCACCTTTATAAAAAGAAGCCATGTCACAGCCAGCCTCATAAAATTATGGCCTAGTGCTCATTAATATTAACCAAAAGCATTAAATTTGATTTTTTCTTTAGAGTTGGGAGAGTATAGGAATAGGCAGGGAAAACAAATCCTCCTTACCTGAATTAAATTGTGATCACTGCCTCATGGTAAGCATGCTCCATGTGTCAATTGCAATACACTTAGTATTCTACTACTAATAAACAATTTCCATGGGTGCTCAATCTTACTGTTTATCATTAAGTGTAGTTGGGTACCTTATGTAAACATTTGGAAGGCTGAAATGATTTCAGCACAGGAAGAAGGACACCTTGAAATTTTTAATATGGAAAATTAGCCTGATCCTCACTGTTCAACTGAGTATATAGAAAATCTCACTGTTCAATTGGGTATGTAGAAGATATATAAGAACAAGAACTACCAAAGGTGAACAAGTCCATTTCTAGGGACATAAGTAGCAAACTTGAAGCAGTCATGTTACCACGCCTTTGTTCTGTATCTATCACCAACATGCTCCTCTTTCCTGGACTCAGCTCAGAATCCGATGCAAATTATGACTCCAGGCATTTATAACAAGTCACGGCAATTAGAACAAGCATACAAATCTATTTACATACTTGCCCCCACATCATCACATGTGCAAAACCTCACTCAACAAAAATTAAATCTCTTCCACTTTAACTCAAGGCTCTAGGATGCTCTTTCACTGGACATGTCTCTGATTTTCTCATACAGTGGTGGATTGTGTAAATCACTTAATATAGTTGCTTGATTTTAAAACACACATGTTCAGATTTTAACATTTCTGAAATTGAAAGAAATATATATAATGTGGTAGTGTTTTTATCATTATGTTATATTCTGCTTTCATTCTCTGCAATTTGATATGATTTCATTTGAAAATTTCTTATTAAAGTGATGATTATTTACTTAACAGAATAACATTGTCAGATTTGTGAATTTTTTGTCTTTTTTAGGGGTAGTGTGCTATATATTTCTTCAGAAGTATATTTTGAAATACATAGGGCTTTATATTAATTTAAAAGGAAATAAACTTTATTATATTTAACTGTTCCAATTTCAGTATCACCATTAGTATTTATAATCTGGTTTGCCTCTAACACACATAATTTAGCAAGTAAACCATTGTAGAAACTGATATAGCATAGCTCTATAAACACAGATCAAAAGCAAAGGCATGTAGATCATAGTTTAACTTGTGATAAAATAATATTATCTCCAGCATAAAAATAATCTAACAATAAGAGGGTATATGACCAAAGTAGAACATATAAAATAGGTTTATAAAATGACAAAGGTAGGCAACTTCAGAAGAATGTAACTTGCCTCATTTTTACATGTGTCTAAGACACTGCTAGCAGAAGAGGTACTTACATTTAGTGAATATAATAACTTTTTCTTCTTTTATCAATAGTTATGAAAAAATATATGTATATGCACTACCTTTCTGAATAAAATATATATGTGTGTTCTTGATAATGTTCAAAATAAAAATACATATGCTAAATTTTTTGTTGAAATCACCATTGTTGTATATGGAGAGATAGAAAAGTGAAATTTATTCTTTCCCTCAGTAAAGCTTATAATCAAATCAAACTGGAATATTTATAGAAATGGAGAAAACTCTGTAGCTATAGTACATCCTTTGGTTACTAAGAATAATTTAGATAATGTGTTTCAAAACATATAGGGAAGTGTGCAGGCCAGATTAGATATTCCATGAAATCTTTGTACAACAAATACACATAGAAATTCTAAGTAAAGAAATATAACATTCTATTGCAAATGTGTATTTATGCTCACCAAACAGAAAACTACCCAGGAACCAAAAACATAACTGTAAGAGTAGAGTGATAAGTAGATTCTCAAGTTATGGTGACCAAGGGTGCTTGCTGACACCTGAAATTTAGAGCTTTGAGTTTCATGATTGTTTAGGGCTAGAAGCTAAGTTCTTGGTGCTCATAATTTGGGGAGTTGTAACTGAGACTTCTGCATAAAGCCAGGATCCTTGAAACAATACACCTTTAGGAAAAGAGAATACTGGATAAAATGCCACTTCTGTGATTTGAATGTGTCTCCCAAAAAGCTAGTGTTGGAAACTTAATCACCAATGCAACAGTGTTGGAAGTTGGGGCCTAATGAGAGGTGATTAGATAATGATGGGGTGAATGGATTAATGCTGCTATCATGTGAGTGAGTTTGTTATTGTGGGAGTGAGCTTGTTGTAAGAAGGGGTATTTGGCCCCATTTTATTCTTGCTTTCACCCTCTCTTGCTCTTCCACCTTCCGCCATGGGATGATGTAGCAAGAAGGCTCTCACTGGAGGCCAGCATCTTCATCTTGAATGTCCTTGTCTACAGAACTAAGAGGAAATAAATTGCTGTTCTTTATAAATTAGCCTCAGGTATTCTTTCACAGCAGCAAAAATGGACTAGGGCAAAAAGTTGGTACCAGAGAAGTAGGGTGTTGCTATAATAAACAGGAAAATATGGAAACAGCTTTGGAACTGCGTAATGCACAGAGCTGGAAGAGTTCAGAGGAGAAAGTTAGGAAAAGCCTATATTGCCCTGAATGGATCACTAAGGGCAATTCTTATGAGGGCCCAGAAGAAAAGAAATGTAGGGAAAGTATGAACTTCTTAGAAATTACTTAAGTTGTCATGATCAGAAATATGGAAGGTAAAGGCAATTTTGATGAGGTCTTCAATGGAAGTGAGGAGTGTCTTATTGGATACTGGAGTGAAGACCATCCTTGTTATAAAGTGGCAAAGAACTAAGATAAATTGTGTCCATGCTCTAGGGCTTTGTGGAAGGCAGAATTTAAAAGGGATGAGCTAGTATATCTGGAGGAAAATATTTCTAAGCAAAATATTGAAGAAGATACATGGCTTCTTTAAGCTGCATACAGTAAAATGAAAGACGAGAGCAATGATTTAAAGATGTATTTTATAAATAAATGGTAGCAGAAGATAAAAATTTAGAACATCTCCAGCCTGGACATATAAAGAATAAAAAAGCATGTTTCAGAGAATACCAAGAGTGTCGCCAAGTGATTTGTAAGGAAATTAGTATGGATAGAAGGAAGCCAGATGAGATTCATCAGAAAATGAGAGAATGAACCCAAAGCCATATCACAAGCTCAAAATTTTAGGGACTTGAGGGTAGAAAAGCCACACTTCCCAAGGCCCCTTTGAGTCTCTGTTCCCCAAATTCCAGTGCAGTGTCCCTCAGCCACCTTAGCCATGGTTCAAGCCAGTCCAGGTGCTACTCAGGCCACTGTTTTGCAGGGTGCAAGTGGTAAGCCTTGGCAGCATCCATATGGTGCTAATTCTGCAGGCATGCAGAGTGCATGGGCTCTGGGGCTTTGGTGGCCCCTCTCTAGATTTTAAAGGATATATCAGACAACCTGGAAGCCCAGGCAGAAAACTTCCATAATGACAGAACAACTGTAGAGAGTTCTCTCTAGGGCAACAACCACTGGAGCCACAGAAATGTGGCTACTATTGAGACCCCAGAAATCTAGAGGTACCAGAGTACAGCCCCAGCCTGGAAGAGCTGCAAGCACAAGATTCCAACCTGTGAGAACTACTGTGGCTGAGCCCATCAAAGCCATAGAGGCAGGGCTGCCTGAGGACTTGGGGGTCCAACTCCCACTCCAGTGTGTCCAGAAGGTGGCACATGGAGTAAAAGATTATTCTGGAATCTTAAAATTTATGTCATCTGCCCTGTTGGGTTTTAGACTTACTTGGGGACCATTACTCCTTCCTTCTTGCCTGTTTCTCCTTTTTGGAATGGGAATGTCTATCCTATGCCTTTCCCACCATCACATTTTAGAAACAAGCAACTTGATTTAATTTCACAGGCTCGCAACAGAGAGGAATTTGCCTTAGCATGACTAATGCCTTGAGTCTCACCCATATCTGATTTAGATAAAATTCTGGACTTTGGATTTTAAGTTTGTGCTAAAACCAGTTAAGATTTTGGGGCTATTGAGAAGGAATAAATGTATTTTGCAAGGGTATAAATTTTACTGGCTACAGTGGAATGCCATGCATTGAATGTGACCCCAAAAAAGCATGTGCTAGAAACTTAATTCTCAAAGCAACAATGTTGGGAGGTTGGGCCTAATGAGATACCAGTAGCAATGAGGGTGGAGTGAATGAATTAATGCCATTATTACAGTGTGGCTTCATTATTTTGGGAGTGGATTCACTACAAAAGGGGGAGTTTGCCTCTTTTTACTCCCTCTATCTCTCTTTCACCCCCTCTCCCTTCCCCACTCCACCATGAGATGACACAGCAAGAAGAACCTCATTAGATACTGGTGCCTTGATCTTGAACTTCCCTGCCTCCAGAATTATGAGAAATTAATTTCTCTTCTTTGTAATGTAAGCACACCCCAAGGACCATTCAGACTAAAAAGCTAGGCTAGCTATAGGGAAGCCATTTTGCTGCCAGTATGCTTTTAATTCATTCTGTCTTAACAGTTTAGAATTAACCTGCTGCTTTGTTACACAGCTGCTGAGTACAAGATTAGAAAACAATCTTGATGAAAAACAGATCAGAGACTGGAGTAGGCCAACCGCAGACTGCTGATGACAAGATCCACCAGACAACCTATCATTTGCTGATGTCCATGGAGCAAGTCATAATGACTAGAACAAGCAAGCTTGCTTTCTGTCACTCACTCCCTTTACCCCTTCCCTTTATGAGTTACTTGGTGAGCAGAGGGGATGAGATGGTCTTTGAGACAACAGTTCACCATCTACTTAGGCTGCCAGCACTTGAATAAACCACGTTTCCTTCACCAATATTTGCTTCTTGTGTCTGGTTCTTGGGTGGTGGGAAGCCAAACCTACATCCAGCAACAAATCATTACTCGGTCTCAGGTATTCTGCTGTAGTAGTGCAAAAAGGACTAAGACACCCACTCATGAACAAAGTGATTTTCTTTTTTTAATCTGAGAAAGCTTTCTATAAAATTTTATTACCCCAGGCTTTCTCTCACACAGATGCTGGCTTCTAATATAGTCTATATGAATGTCGGTCTTATATACCTTAAGGGGAACTAAATAAAATTAAATTGACCCTGGATTGGTAGAATTTTTGTGTACCTGGCAGAAAGAAAATTAAAATTCTTCCTGGAAGGATACTTCCACAAAACAAGTCTTGGTATTCCCAAAGATAAACTCAGCCAAACCTAAATTCACAATCCAAAAGTACAAATATCTAAGGAAACTAGTCACTTCAAAGAAGAGCTGAGAAAAGAAATTGAATAAAAGCAGATTCCCTTTCCCCATCACTTCAGATATTAAAATTATTGGATCTTGAATATAAAATCATGTTTTATATGTTCATAAAAAAGAAAATATGTATTTAAAAGAGCAAAAAACAAGATACTACTAAAGAAGAATAGGTAGCTGTTATTTAAAAAAAAAAAAGAAAATAGAAATTCTATAAATTAAACAACAACAAAAAGATTAAAATTTAGTGGACCAGGTGAATATTCATTTAGACAAAAGCTAAAGAGAATTTGTGCTCTGGAAGTGAGATTTTAAGAATTCAACCAAAATATAACAGAATGACTAAGTAAAAAATATAAAAAAAATATTTAAAAACTAATAGGATAAAATAAAATTGAACAAAAATCAAATAAGAATTAAAAAGTAATTGAATTTAAAAATTCAATTGGAGATACATATTCAGTGTGGCTATTCCTAAAACATTGTAGTACTTGGTGAAAGACATGAATCCTTAGAACCAGGATATGTGAAAATTAGAATTGAGTAGAATAAAGAAAATAGAAACTTAAAATTTCAGTTAGACAGGAGAAATATGTTTAAGATATCTATTGTTCATCATGGTGACTATAGTTAATAATAATACATTATATATGTGAAAATTGCTGAGAGTAGATTTTAATTGTTCTCACCAAAAAAAAAAAAGTATGTGAGGTAAGCATGTCTTGATTAGATAGATTTAGCCATTCCATAATGTATATATATATCAAAACATCATGTCATACATCAAAAATATACATAATATTTATGTGTCAATTTAAAGAATAAATACAGGCGTACTTTGGAGGTATTGTTGCTTTGGTTCCAGACCACCACTATAAAGTGAATATTGCAATAAGGCAAATCACAGGAATTTTTTGGTTTCCCATGGTATATAAAAGTTATGTTACACTAAAGTGTAGTCTATTAAGTGTGTAATAGCATTATGTCTAAAAAATAATGGACATACCTTAATTAAAAATATTTCAATGCTAAAAGACGTTAAAGGTCATCTGAGCCTTTGGCAAGTCATGATCTTTTTGCCAAACAGTGATCATGACCTTTTTTGGTGCATGTTTCGCTTTGGGAAGTGCTTTGGATCTTTTTCTCAGTCCAACCACTGGCTGCTCATCACCAGATGTCATATAAAATCCACTTTTCATTGCACATCATAATCTGATTGAGAAACGGTTCCTCATTGTTGCATACAAAAAGAAGACACTTCAAAGCAATGAAATTTTTGATTTTGGTCAGCTCATGAGGCACCCACTTATTGAGTTTTTTCACCTCTCCAATTTGCTTCAAATGCTGAATGACCATAGAATGGTCAACACTGAGTTCTTCGGCAACTTCTCGTGTAGTTGTAAGAGGATCAGCTTCAATGGTTGCTCTTAATTGGTCATTGTCAACTTCCGATGGCCGGCCACTGCACTCCTCAACTTCAAGGCTCTCGTCTCCTTTGCAAAACTTCTTGAACCGCCACTGCACTGTACGTTTGTTAACAGTTCCTGGGCCAAATGTGTTGTTTATGTTGTGAGTTGTCTCCACTGCTTTACAACCCATTTCGAACTGGAATAAGAAAATCGCTGGAATTTGCTTTTTGTCTAAAATCATTTCCATAGTCTAAAATAAATATAAAATAAACAAGTAATAAGTCATTAGCAAAAAAAACATGAAATGAGAAATGTGCATTAAAATGATGTATAACATAACCACATTTAAGAATGTATTCCAATATCAAATGGCAAATATCATCAATGCTAAAACCACAATTACTTTTGCACCAACCTAATAAATGAGTGAATTAGAAGTGAGAATTGCATTATATACAAAATCTAAAAAACAAATGATCAACGATCAAGTCATGAAGGATTAGAAAGGAATGCTGAAGAGTCATCCTTACCAACCAGTGTTCTGTAAAGAAGTAAAAGCGTAATTAATTATAACCCTACTTGGAATCCAAAGAAACAGGGGGCCCATACTTGATTTTCTTGACTAAAATGTATTGATTAGCTCACTTCTCTAATTCTTTAGCACTAGCATAAAAAAATACTACAGACAAATCAAACATATAGTGAATCTAATAGAGATTTAAAAATGCTGATCCCAGCTCCATGGATTGGAGGACCAAAACCATGTGGTCACAAATTGCGGTCCTGTTAATAGTCAACCTACACACCTGGAAGATTTTTCATCCACTCTTCACCTGATTAATTTCTAAGCTCTTCTTTCAGGTGTCAGGAAAAACTTTGCTTTGTATCCCTAGTTCCTAGAGCGAGTCCTGCCACACAGTAAGGAACAGAAGAATAATGAATGAATGAAAGAAGGGATGGATGAGTGGGTTAAAAGTGTTTCTGAATCAATGGTTCCATGTTCCATTTTCCAAAGCACCAAAGTAGAAGAAGTTAGAGGAGTCATACGAGGAAGTGAAAGAATTTCTGGAGAGACCAACCTTATACCATGATGTACAGTTTTCTCTTCCTGCAACCTTGTACCATGGGGACAATTTTCTCTTCCTGGGGGAATTCTCAGTCCTTTTCCTCTCTACATACCAAAGCCCTGGAATTAACCTCTATTGAACTGGAGATACTTCAGCTGAGTACACAATGTAACCATGATGCTTTTCAACAGAAACTTGCATTCCATTTTTAAACAATAAGATAGTTGCCTATGAAAAATTTCCCTTACCTCGCAGAATTTCTCACTGGAAATTAACTGCCTACTAAGATTAGTTAGGACTTTCTAAATCACCAATAAGAGAAATTCAACTGAAACAAACTTAAACCAAAATGCAAATGTATGGATATCAGGTCCTATGCATAGAGAATGAGGCTGCCCCTGGTTAGCAGTGCTTCCAGTAGCATCAGAGTTCCCTTTTCTTCTGCATTTCTGCTCTACTCTCTCTCTATTTTGGTTTCTATCTCGTGATTATCAAGTAGAGAGAGAACTTGTCCAAGCTTTAGTCCTGTGTCCATGTCTAAGTTGGGTGAACTGCCAGTGTGACCAAATGAGTGGAGACAATTTGTAAGAAAAGAGAAGCTCCTTTGAAACTATTTTGAAGAGGAAACTAGACAAGGCAAAACACTACGCGGACAAAAACAATAGGTACTTATCACATGTACTTAATAGGCTGTCTGACTATTTTCCTAGGTGCATCAATTGATACAGAAACCACCTGAACCTGAATAAAAAGTCATAAGCATCTCACATTGTTTTGTCATATTAAAGATAGGTAAAGCAAAACATTTTGCAACATGCATTAAAAACATTTGTTTTTAGCACATTAAGGAATACCACTTACAATAGTCAAATGTTCCACATGTCTAGAGTGTCCCTAAATGCTGTGACTTTCTTCAGCATCTTCACTTCTTAGAGCCAGCCATTCAGTGCCACAGAATCATCTCTGTACCCAGATCTCTGAAATCCATTCAGCTGGCATTGATATCATGAGCCTCAGCCTTCAACACCTGGCTATATTTCCCAAAATTTCTGCTTCAAATTTCCATTAAGCTGTGAGAAAAGGAGATGGAGATGCATAACTGCTGCAGGGACTATTGTTAAAACACCTGGGTTCATATCAAGTACCCTTGAGTATAAGTAATAAAATAAATAAAGACAATTTTTTAAAATAATGAATTCAATAAATAAAGTATGGGCAAAACAATACTGAGAACAATATGTAATATGCTTTTATGCCATGACTGTAGGATGCAAGCAGAATCTGATTTGTCTGAAAGGTTTTTTTGCCCTCTACTAATGAATCAACACTCAGTAAATGCTTATTTAGTCACTCAATATATGTCTTGTGTGAGTACAGTATATCAACATTTAAAGAACATTGCTTTGCAGAATTAGTGTGCAAAGGAATGGTTGCATCATGGAAACATGTCCTTAGTGACTTGGGGATATTCATTCACTTAAAAAATAAATTAAATACAGCAAGAAATAGGTCCCAAATTATTCAATAAAAAGAAATTATCTTCACTAAATTTTTTGATCAATATATACCCTTTGCTGATTCCTCATTATAATGCTGTCAATATTGAGAGGGAAAAGATCAACAGAAAACAAACTGCAAGACCTGCAGCTTCAGGAGGATATTTGCCATTTGAAGACACTGCATTGCTCATAGTAGATTGATATGTTTCCCTCTAGTGGTTAAAAGGCATTTAACTGCATAAACCAAGTCACCTCTTGAGAAACAAAGCAGGAATTGAGAACAAGGAAGCATTTAGTGAGACAAAAATTAACATGGTCTTAAACTAAATGATTTGCAAGTAGAATCAAGACTTGTTATTATGGAGAAACTAATTCGTAGCTTAAATACCTGATCAATTTCCATGGGATGAACAAGGACAGAGAATATTTTAAACTCCGGCTGATGAGAGATGCTGATGATGAGAAAGGAAATGAAAATCAGAAGGGGAAACAATTAAAATACTTAGTAAAACCAATTCATTTTAATGTGACACAAGATTAGTAATGAAGTGAGATTAGCAATTTTTAATACCATGTTGCATTACTTATTTAAAAATCCCTTATTAAAACAATTTCATTTTTGAAAAATCCAAACTCATGTGCTGGCTTTATTCCAATGAAGACTGACTGCATTTCTCTTGTGACCCTGCAGTCTCAGGGTAGGCAGTGTTCTACTTCACAAGGAGGAAAAGCAGTGACACTCTAATCACCATAATCATTTGACAAAATACATCATCGAGCCTAAAATATTCCACTAAACAAGTAGAGGTAGTTTGTTTTTGACACTGGTTGTATTCAACTCTTTAAAATGTAAGATGATTACATAAAAGATCTTCTCCCTTCTTTTTAAAACCATGAGCAGGTTAGGATATTGACAATCAACTCAACAGCAAAATGCTACACCAGCTCCAAATATGCACACTGGGGTTCCTTGAGCAATCAAACTTGCTGAAATTAAGGGTCAAAAGATCAGCACTGTAACTTTAGGCAACCCAGGGGAAGACAACAATCTTCTACCTTTGTTGTATTCTGTGAACTGGCCATGATCACAGAATGTGAAAACCAGCTATCAGATCACAGGATCATTTCTGCACCAGAAAGCACCTGCAGTTATTATGTACAAAAGAAGCTCACAATGCCAGACTTTCAGAAGCACATAAAGCTAGCTCTCCTTCCTATTTCTCATAGGGAAATATGTGCATGTTATAGAGCAAAGAAAATTTCCGTGATACAGACACACACAACTTTGCAACTTGACTATTCACAGTCTGGTTTACACCATGAATTATTGAAGGGGCATGAAAGAGAAGAGCTAAAAACAGAAGCTTGAAATTACCAGCTCATCATCCATAAAGAGGCTATAGATCCTCAAGGAGGAAGGCTGAACAAAAAGAAACAATTATTCTACAGCTCCTCTTTGTGTTTAACAGGTATAAACAATGTGGCCAATAAATTTATCTTGCCATTCTAAGACAAATAAACAGATAGAAATAGAACTACATGCAATTATCGATCATTTATTTTATATATTTATTCATTGTCCACAATGAGTTGTGGAGAAAACATAAGAAAAATGGCTCCAGCCCTCTAGGAAATGGAATCAAAAAGACATGTATACAAATTTATTTTAATTTTTATTTTATATATATTCAATAACAATTATACAAAGATGGATTTTACAGAGATATTGAGTAGAAGTTTCATGGTTTGGTAGAGAAGAATATCAATTGTAAAACCCGAAATACAAAAATTCAAAATACACATCTTCCATATTATGGTAAACTAAAATATAGTACACAGAAAATATGTTAGTGACCAAGTCATGTCAGAACAAAGCAAAGGTGTATGTGAGACCTCAACTGAAGCTCATGCAAAATATCATGTGTAAAATGCTTCAACCAATAATAGAGCATTTTAACAATCTGAAGTTATTTTGATTTTGTTTGATTTTTCTTCTTATTTTACATTGAATCCAGAGAATTTTATAAAGTCTGAAATTTTTTTCAATCTCTTTGGCACAGATGAAGTTATTGAAACAGGAATAATTTTGTGTTATCTATCATGATATCTATTAAATAAACTATTTCAGTGATCTGAAATATCATTTGGCTTTTCTAGTTGACATGACATTAAAAATGAAGCCTGTGTTTGCACACAGGATGCCTACTTTGCAATTGCATAGAATTTGATAGTTGTAGATAAACAGAAGCTATCACCATGTATGTCACAATCATCCTAGGAGAAATCCTACACTACATTTGAAAAATAGAGCTTCTAATCCAGGTCTCTTTTTTGAGCATAATGTTGAGGCAAGCCAGGTTTAGAGCTTAAGTTTCTTGACATAGTCCTGTTAAAATGAAAAAATAAGGAGATTTTGGTAAAATGCTATCTCACTGGAAGACAGAAGATGGGTGATGAGAAAGGAGAAATTTGTGGTAAAGGGAGTATACAGATGAAAGACCAGCAAGTGAGAAATGGAAAATGAATGGCAGACCCAAAGCACTTCTAGAATATCTTTCATGAAAAGAAAAGACCAATTGTCAAGAACCCATGTTAGAACTGTATCATGTTTTTTTTCTCCCACAGTATACTAATTTCATTTTTTGAAGGGCGTGGGAGGATCTTTTTCTCTCTTCACCTACTGTAAATTATTCTTTACTGAGGGCTGCCTTATGGACAAACAAAGGCACACAAAGAAGCTGGGGCATTAGTATTTCCCAGGATGTATGCAGGATGCTTAATAGAAGTAATGAACACCCTGGCTTGGAGCCAAGATGACAAGCTCCAGCCACAAAGCAGTAAGTCCAGCTCAAGACAGCCGTACAGACAAATACAGAGGCCAACCAATCATCTTTGCTAAACAGAAATTTTTATGCTACTGTAATCAATTAGCTGATTTCCCCCCTCTGCTAGGTAACTATTTCCTGGGCAATTTCCTGAGTAGTGGGATTGAAACGCTGTTCATTAAAGAATGGAAAAATGGGATTAAAAGTTTTAAGTGCCTGGGCATGAAGCCGAAAGAAGAAGGCAGAAGAGCTGTCCTTTCTAATTATGACAAGATGCGACTTTTTCTCTCTGCCTTTATATTGAGATTGGAAGAACTCTAAGGAGTCAAAAGATTTTTCAGCATGTCAAATGTACCTCTCAGGTTTTCCCCCTGCACTGATGGGACTGATTAATTCTTAACAAGTGCCAGTAAATAGCATGAAGACTATGAAAATGAGAAAGCATTTACTGAATTACCTCTATGAATTCTAACAGAACTTAGTTTGCTGAGTATTGTACTGTTCAGTGGGATATTTTAAAATTTTAAAATATTACCCAATCTTCCCGTCAGTGTACTTTTTCTTGAATATATTCTAAAGCGCCCCCTCTCCCTCTGTTATACAGCAGCATAGGTAGAGAAGCAAAGTGCCATGCAGACTAAGTAGATGATCCACCAATGAACTGAACACCAGTGATGACAGATCGACACACTCATGCTACACTTACTTTCATCAACAAAATTGAAGAATTCAATAAATTGGAAAAGTTATTTTGAAAGTTTACAAAGAAAATATATTGTTCATATTTTACAAGATCTGTTTAAAATATTTATATTAGGTACCCAATTAATTATGTCATCTATCTCATGGACAATGCATACCTCATCTCTTCTAAATTATCATTTAGAGAAACCATTTATAGTAAATCATGAAAACTTCCCATAAATTTCTCCTAAGTTTTAAAAGCACTGTGTGTTTCAATTTATGACTTACAATAGTCTGACTTACAATTTTTTGACTTCAAGATAGTGCAAAACCAATGCGTATTCAGCAGAAACCACACTTTGGGTACCTAACAACCATTTTGTTTTTCATTTTCAATATAGTATTAATAAAGTACATGAGATACTTAATGCTTTATTATAAAATAAACTTTGTGTCAGATAATTTTGCCCAATTGTAGGCTAAAATAAGTTTTCTGAGCATGTTTAAGGTAGGCTAGGCTATGATGTTCAGTAGTTTAGATAAATTAAATGCATTTCAACTTATGATATTTTCAACTTATGATAAGTTTATTGGGACATAACACCATTGTAAGTCGAGGAGGACCTATACAATGTTTTGATATTTTACTACAAGTGTAGGACAGCAACACGGAGAGTTGAAGAACAGTTACTAGAGGATCTAATCTAGAAGATTTATCTTTAGAATGAATAAAAAGAAGATGACATTTTTCAACTAAAGAGATTAATACTACATTTTACCTGCCTCCATCCCTGTCTTCTTTCTGAACCAATGCAGAAGGATAGAAATTCCTAATGATTTCCTATGCTTGGGTGTGCTGAACAGATAACACTTAGAACTGAGTGAGTTTCCCAGACTGGGAAGAGATCGCAGGCTGATGTTACCTGGGAGGCAGAACCAGCATTAGCTCAGTTTGAGAAGAAGAATGGCATTTCCATTTGAGAAAAGCTAAAAGGGAATTTCCAGCCTCTCCCAACATTCTACATGGACAATAATATCTCACAAAGGTCAAGAACATGGAACCCTAAAGTTTCCCATACTCATGTAGTAAAAGGAACAAATTAAATGCCCTAAGAGAAGTGAATAGGTGTTGCTACTGAGGATTCCCTGTGGATTCCTCAGTAGCTATATGCAATCTACAAACTTAATGTTGGATTGTGCATGCTATATGTGTGTGTGTGTGTGTGTGTGTATATACACACACACACACACACACACACATATATATATATTCTGTGAATTAAACCTGTTAGCATAATTTTCCAGCAGAATCATATGTCCTATAATTCACATATTTTTGAGAGTGCTGCAAAGTAGCAAGTGTTGAATATGTCATGCAGCAATATTCTAGGAAACTAATTACCTAAGGGAATTCATGAAAGATTGCATAGATTACTGTGCCTCAACAATAAAGTAATGAGACTGGTTTCCACAAGACATACATAAAAATTACATCTATCTGGTGTTATTGATTTATGCACAAATTTTAGAAGATCTATGCAAATCCTACCTGGCTCAATTCTTTCCTTTCTGCAAAGCCTTCCTTACCAATACAGCTGAACATCATATTTCTCTCCTCTGCACTTACTTTACATGCCACTCCTTTAGAACATAGTATTTATGATATTATTGGTAGTTATCTTGTTATGTTTGTAAGCATTACCCATTGAAAACTGCCTTTTCCATTAATATGAAAACTGTATTAGTCATCTATTACTGCATTAAAAAATTGCTCCCAAATTCAGCAGCTTAAAACAACATATATTAT
>NW_012149742.1:579873-581011 GCF_000956105.1 Propithecus coquereli | reverse complement strand
GTGGTCATATGTTACAGCAGCCCTAAGAAAATAATATAACCTTTAATCTAAATAGTATCCCAATTCTAATTTACATGTTCTTTTTGTAGCAGGCTCGGCCTTTCCCAAACCAATACCAGTAAATGCCGACACCTGCACCAACACTTTCCACTTCCAACACCTGCACTGATTCCTGTCAGTGCCAACACCTGAACTTCTCAGGATTCCCTTCTCAATAGGGGTAAGCCTGTTTAGCAAACTGACTCAAGCAAATGGTTAATAGGTATAAATACATTAACTGGTTCATTACTATGGGCTATGGTATGATTGTGTCCCCCAAAGGCTCATATGTTGGAAACTTAATCCCCAATGCAACAGTGTTGGGGAGAGGGCCTAATAAGGGGTGATTGGGTCATAAGGGTTCGTGAGGGCTGATTAAGGTCATTATTGCAGGAATGAGTTAGTAATCATGAGAATGTCTTGCCGTAAACTAGTCCAGCCCCTGGTGCCTCTCTCTTACAAGTGCTTTCTTGCCCTCCTGCCTGCCATTATGGGATAATGTAAGACAAAGGCCTTCACCAGATGCCAGCACCATGCTCTTGGACTTCCCAGCCTCCAGACTGTGAAAAATAAATTTTATTTCTTTGTAAATTACCCAGACTGTGGTATTCTGTTATAGCAACATAAAATGGACTAGGATACCATGTTACCCTTTACAGATAATGTAATTATTAATGGAACCATTCTAAGGGCTTTTATTCATTGTATTAAAATTCAGACTCTTAAAGCAAATCAGCATTTAGTCAAATTTAGTTCTCACCACTTCCTAACCTCCCATTCTATGCATAGACTTAGACCCTGGAGTTGAACATGGCATAAACTGCAAAGATGAATGAAAGCAAATATTTTAGTAACAAAAAATACTATTGCCTGTGAAGAAGTTGTGACAAGAGTGGAGAAAAAGAAAAATAAGGTAGCTACTGACTGGGAGTTTGCAGAACAGTGTTTTCCAGAGCACAGCTCAAAGAACAATTGTTCCAGGAAATGCTATCTAGGAAAAGTGTTATCTGGTCAAAGAAGCTACTATGTAAAATTCTATTTTGAAGGTAAACATGTATACTCAATTCAAAATGTTATGTAGTTTAAAAATAAGAGGAAA
>NW_012149742.1:577689-578333 GCF_000956105.1 Propithecus coquereli | reverse complement strand
TTAGCATTTATAAATTTCATCAAACATTTGAGAATACAGATTTATTTTTCAAAAAGCATGTGCCATTTTGGTGGTTAGGACACAGTGGAGGTAATGAGATTAAGAAACAGTAATAATCATACCAACATTTCAGTAGACAATTTTCTGTTTAGGCAAAGAAAATCATATCGATTTTTAGAATTTTGCATTAAATTCCCCCCAACAAATCACACAGTAAGATGATATGAAAGATATTCTTCATTCATTAATTTATTCATCAATCAATTAATAAATATGTCTTGAGTATTTATTGTGGGCTGGGAAATGTGCTAAATGCTAAAAATACAAAAATAAATAGAACATACAATCCATATCCATGTCTTCAAAGTACTGATTCTCAGATGGACACAAATAGACAATTACATTATATTGCTTCAAGAGCCCAAATAAAAGTATAAACAAAGTCATGTTATATCTCAGAAAAGAGAGCTGATCACTACTTGAGGGAGGCAAGAACTGCTCCTTCAACTTCCCAGCAACAACATGCTACATAACAAACATAGCAGGGCTTGTTTAGCAATATATTTGTAAATTCTAACTTATTTATTTAAATCAATATTAGTCATGGCCTTTTGAATGAATCAAGTTCTGAGTATTTGGTTTTT
>NW_012149742.1:575964-576479 GCF_000956105.1 Propithecus coquereli | reverse complement strand
ATACTTAAATGCATTAATTTGAGAATTTCTATCTCTACAACAATTATTTTGCTTTTGTAAATTAGCATTATAGATTTTATCCATCAACCTTATCAACTTGTTAAACACAGTCTATCACTAAAAGATAAATCAGCTTTTATAGAGTATAAGCAATATGAGCTTTCTGAATGTCCTATCCTGTGGCAAGAGGTAATGAATGGAGCTCTTTTTTAGGTTCTCTAAGCCTTGTGGTCTTTCCCTTGTTGATCCCAGTCCCCTGCCTAATATCATCATGCCCTCAGTGATATCTTTGTTGGCAGAGCACCAAGAAATTTTTCTTCAATAAGCATAACAAATGCTTCAATAATATTATGGTACTTTCCCACACAAAACCCACAGATTTATTTGTCGGTAATGTGCTGAAAAAATGCTAAATGACAAAGAAGTCACAAGAATAGTTATACCAACAAATACATGTTCTTAGCATTTATAAATTTCATCAAACATTTGAGAATACAGATTTATTTTTCAAAAAG
>NW_012149742.1:574534-575898 GCF_000956105.1 Propithecus coquereli | reverse complement strand
CTTATTTATTTAAATCAATATTAGTCATGGCCTTTTGAATGAATCAAGTTCTGAGTATTTGGTTTTTAATTAAAAAGTAAATTCCAGGAAAAATTATATCAATTAAATCAATCTTCCTTCCCGTGCCCACCATTCTTCAAGAAAATCATTGATAATTCATTTAATTTATTTCATCAATAAATATTTTTCCCTGCAGCCACATGGTAGCAATACCATAGATTTCTTTTACCACAGTACATCCCAAAGAAAAGAAATCATTTAACAAGTGAAGTCATGGAGTTCTAGTTTCAGCTCTGATGGGTAAAGAACTTAGAAGTTATTACTGCCACTTTAGCAAGAAAAAAGCTCAATAAACTGAAAACCAACAACTCTTCCTGGACCTATTGAAAAACTCAGGTTGCAAGGCAAACAGCCACTCACCCCAAAATCTGGAGAGGCAGGTGAATAGCCAAGATCTGCCTACCTGGAACAGAAACCATAAACTGAGCATTTGAGTGTGGAAACCATAAACTGATACTGATGAAATAATTTTGACAAATTACTGGAGATTGAGTGTGGGCTCCAGAGAGAAAATAGTACAGGCTGCAGTCATGGGGCAACCAAAGATGTATATGAGTTTCACCCCCAGAAATCTCACCAGGTTTTCAGGGGGAATAATCAAAAACAATCCCCCACCCCTGCATATGGCAAGGGGAAGAGTAAACACTGTGAATATTTTACGTAATAAAGGTCTACTACTCATCCAATACAAAAGACTTTCCCAGAGCCTTATCCCACTTAGGGGGAAAAGCAGTTTTCCACACTCCAACTTTCCTGACTGACCTAAATGGGGCTGGGGAGAATTTTATAAGAAACATTCATGAAAATAACAGTCTGGAGACCCAGACCAACTAAGAGACTAAGATTTAAACAAGACTATAGTACACTTCCCCTGTCCCTTACCTCCACATCAACAGGGCTGCAGTATATTAACAGTGGATCACAGTGGAAAGAACTGCAAGATAAAGGTTCTATTTAAGGAGGAGTCCTTAGGATAACCCAAAGACAATAGGCGAGGTAAAACAAAAACAAGAGAGGCAACTGAAGCCGCTGGCACCTAAAGCTATAGCAAACACTAAACAGAGTCCAGCTTCTAGAAAGATTAACATAAACCTCACACTAAAGCTGACTTCAGAGCAAAGAAACTTATCAGGAATAAAACTGACATTAGGTAATTGTATAGGTCTTAATTCTCTAAGAAATGCTGTCATTCATAAGGTATTTTCACAAAACAACAGAGCACCAAAATATATGAGGCAAAAACTGAAAGAACTGCAAGGAGAAATAGACAAATCTACTGTAGGGGACTTCAACACCCCACTTCT
>NW_012149742.1:572524-574090 GCF_000956105.1 Propithecus coquereli | reverse complement strand
TTACAGGGAAATATATAGCATTAAATACATGTATAAAAAAGAAGAAAGATATAAAACCATGAAACTATGTTTCTACCTTTGGAAACTAGAAAGAGAAGAGCTTAAAATTAAGCATAAAGCAAGCAGAAGAAAAGGAAAAAAAAAATGACTCAGAAGTCAATGAAATTGAAACAGAAAAACAACAGAGAAAATCAGCAAAACCACAATTTGGTCCCTTGAAAAGGTCAATAAAATTGATAATCCTCTGTTATGAGCTGAATTGTGTCTCCAAGATATTGTATGTTAAAGCACTAACCCCCATTCCTTCAGAATGTGACCTTATTTGGAAATAAGGTTGTTGCAGATGTAATTAGTAAAGCTGAGGCCATACTGGAGTAGGGTAAGCCCTAATACAACATGACTTGTGGCCTTATGAAAAGGAAAAATTTGCACACAGCTATGCACAAGGAGAATGCCAGGGTAAGACTGAAGTTATCCTGCCACAAGCTAAGGAACTACCAGAAGCGTATGTGCTTTTATGCAAAAACCTGTACCTGGAAGTTTATAGCAGCCTCATAATTGCCAAAACATGGAAGCAACCAAGCCGTCCTTTAGTGGGTCAATTTGTGCATAAACAGTGGTATATCCAGAAAATGGAATATTATTCAGTGATAAAAAGAAACAAGCTATCAAACCATGAAAAAAATGGAGGAAACTTAAATGCATATTGCTAAGTTAAAGAAGCCAATCTGAAAAGACTACATACTGTATGATTCCAATTTTATGACCTTCTGGAAAAGGCAAAACTGTAGAAACAGTAAGATAGTAATTGCCAAGGGTTTGATGGGGCAGTGTTGGATATGTAAAGCATACAGGATTTTGAGGGGAGTGGTGAAAGTATTTTCTGTGATACTGTAAATGGTGGATACATGACATTTTGCATTTGTCAAAACCCGTAGTACTTCACAAACAATGAACCTTCATATATCAAAAAACAAACTTTAGGAGATTGGGCAATTCTAGAAAGGACTCCAGACTTTGACGAGAGACTCTAACTTTATTACAAACGTAGAAAGAACTCCACTAAATAACTTGGGGTCTACGGAAGGTGATGACCTAAGTAACTGGACATGAGTATATTTTATGATTGGAGGCAAATAAAACTATAATACTGTTCTCTATTTGAGAAAGTTGTTTCCTATGGGCATGCAGTTAACAATTCTAATACTGTTATGCATCTATACTGTAATTGAATAATTATGTAAATGAACAGCCAGATTTCTCACTGTTCAAGTAGGGGTTTACAGATAAGCAAGAAAAGGAAACTAGAATGATCTGTGTGGTAATGGATTAGAATTGAAGACATCAGTATGAATTCATTGTTAGATTAATATAGATACAGATATTTCTTCTGCCTACTCCCATTCAAAACTCATTTATTTGTTGAGGTCCAATTCTCCATCCACTTAATCCACAATTATTTGCCTAAATGCTCAAGCATTAATTGAATTACTGCTGCACCTACAGTTTGAAGTAATCATCTTGGAAATTGCTATGTACTATTAATATTAGGCATTACATTATCTA
>NW_012149742.1:568808-569841 GCF_000956105.1 Propithecus coquereli | reverse complement strand
AAAATAAAAATAATGGAAAAAAAGAACAGCTTTTATAATGGCAGCACAAATATGAAATATTAAGAAATCCTCAGCCCACAATCAATAAGAGAATAAGAACAAGAGAGAGAGAATAAAAAATCTAACCTGCTTTGCACCTAGCTCATTTTCTCATTCAGAATACATCTTTGTGGAAGGACTCCATAAAGCCTAGAGACCATCCAAGCAGAAGACTTTGATTGGAGAGTTTACCACATTACTTTAGGACACTAAAGGCTACGTTGTCATAGTGAGATGAAGCTGAAGTAAACTTCCCATCCCTTTCCAAGAAAACATGATGAAATCCATCTTTGAGTGACTGTAAACACCTGCACTCAATAGTGTTATAGAGCTTAAATTTTCTCATCAGGATTGTCTCAAAATTTTCTTTATTGATAAATTAGCTTAAAGTGATCTTGGGCTGTTAGTGCCAATAAGCACTGGGAAGAAATGAATGCATTTCTTCTCTGTAGAATAGCATCTCTATTTTGGTCCTCTGAGAATGTATACAAGTAATTTTTATGGTAATAAACTCAAACTGTGAAAAATAATGAAACACGTGGGAAAACAAGGTAATGAGTGTGGAATCCGGCAGGAACAATAAAAAACAAAAATAAACCAAAAGATACTTCAGATAATCAAATAATCAGACACAGACTTTCAAAACAAACAACCAAATATAAAACAGGCCTTATCTATTATTAAAAAAAAAGGACAAGCTTAAAGATATCAGAATGTCACAGGAAATTATTTTTTTAAAATATACCATATTGAAAGAAAACAAGAATTGTAGAATTAAAAAATACAGTGACTGAAATTTAAAACTCAATGAATGAGTGTGGCAGCAGATTAGTCATAAAAGAGAGAATTAGCAAATTGAAAGTTGAGACAGAAGAATTCTGAAACTAGCACAGAGATTAAGAAGGATGGAAAACACAAGAAAGAGGCTAAAACACGTAGATGAAAGAGGTAGATGGTCTAAAATACATTTAATTTGACTTCCAAAAAGAGAGAA
>NW_012149742.1:568216-568758 GCF_000956105.1 Propithecus coquereli | reverse complement strand
CTAAAGTAGATTTGGACAGAATTAAAGTAAATACCGAATTGTGTCTGTCTTTTGAAAATAAATATTGAAGTTGATTCTATAATAATGAATGATAGGAAGTAAAAACAAACTTTGAAAAAGTCAGGATAGTTCAATTTTAAGTTTTGAAGTTTAGGAGGTAAGAGAGACAGTATGAAAACAATACAAGAAATAAAGGAACATGTAAATATTACAATCCTGATTTTCTTTGGGAAAACCCATTAGCTACATTAAAGGAAGAAAAAAAAAATCTCTCTCCCTACCACTTGGAAATTTTACAGACTAAATTACCCATTTTATGTGACTCGAATGAACCCTACCAAGAAACTCACTTGCTTAAAATTTGCATGAATTTAAACTAACCTGGAAACTTCAGATTCAGAAAATTAAAAGGGCCTTCACTAATGGCATTTTTCATCTCAACATGTGAGTTCTTAATAATGTGAACTGAAGAAAGGGAAAAAGACACATGATGGAGACATAAGAATAAGAGGTGGAAGAAAATGAGGAAGGAAAAGAAGAAG
>NW_012149742.1:564817-568166 GCF_000956105.1 Propithecus coquereli | reverse complement strand
TAACACTGCAATTTAAATTTATAAGCACTTAACTTCAACAACATAAAAAAACATTGCTCCTTTAACAGCTCCATCCTCACCCCTTTTGATTGTTGATATCACCAAATTACATGCTTAGGGCCTATAGCCAGCCATGCACATCATTGTCATCATATATGTACGAGAATATTAGCCATATAGCATCCAGAATTGGAGCACTAGAGATTTTCTTACTTTTATTTTAAAAGCCGCACACAGTAAAACTTTAAAATAGAGTAACTGTATCTCAAGAACTCCCTAATCCTTGACTTGGCAACTTCCTCCTTTATGCCAATAACCAAAGAGAGACCTAATCCTCCTATATTAACCATAAATATCCTGGGACTCTACTTTTTCTGAGTATGCAACCATACTTATTTTCTTTCACTCCTTCGATGGTGCAACTAAATATATAGTTTCACTCAAGATGTTAAAGACTCAATTTTTAAGGATGTCTTATATTTTCTATCTATAAGTTAGGTTTTTTAATCTAAAAATAATGCAGGCAGTAATATTTTATCATGTATGAGAATTTTGTCTGAGGCATTCTAGGATTGAGAGTTGAAGACAAAGATAAATAACAAAAATATCCAATTCCTTTTCAGGCCAGCAAGGACGGAAAGCTGCATGTGTGGGGGAGAGAGGTGCTTGTACCTATGTTTGAGAACACTCTGTGGCCCTCAAAACAAAACACACGGGCCACTCTTCTCAATCAGGAGAACACTGGTATTTCATACACAGGGAGGTATAAGAACAAACACATCAGTTCTTATGTACATTCAGATGCAGAAGCAATAAAAACAGTACAGTGCCCCACCCAAAATATTAATAATCATGTTGGCTTTCTTTGCCACTGTAAAAGCTCCCCAAAGCCAAGTAGATGAATTTGGACACCTCTTCCCTTCACCTACATGTGGGATGGTAATTTGATCAGTTCTGTGTAATGAAGCCATCAAAATTTTCTCTCTCCTTGAAATTCACCAGCATCCACATATAACTTTCAGTCACCCTTGTGGACAGGGAGACTTAGTCCCATGCCTAATTGTCTTTGTTATTAAAGCAGGTAAGTTTGGGGAATAAGAGTAAAGAGAGACCAAGGTGATGGGGGGAGAGAACAGCTCTGAGCTGGTAAGCAAGGCCTTGAATTCACTGCAGTTGCATGCAGCATGGCAGTGCCTTTTGATTCAAAAACAAAGTTCTAATGTTTTCAGCTCATCCAAAGCTTTATACAGGACAGTAAGGTCATTATTAGTGATACTCTGAGTTTTAGGTTCTCCTATGTCAGAAACCACAGTTCCATTGCTTTCTGACTGAACCATGAGATTTCTTTGATTCAGTCCTGACTTGTTTAGCAGCAATCTTTGTTTTTAGGAGGTCATCTTACTCCCTATCATGTGCTGTCCATTTCGAGGATAGCATCTCTTAAGTTTTCACTCAGTAGGGAGAGTGACTTGTTATCTTTTCTTTCATATAAGAGTTCTTCTATCCCAAGGAAGTCTAGCTTTACAATGTTCAAATATTTCTTTTGTTTTTCCTGTACTATTTTTAACACTCAACTTCTGTCACTCTTACCTATGAAACTTAAATCTGGGCTATCTATACTGTAGGAAGTTTTCCGGAGTAGCAAGGATTATTGAATTAATTTATCAATATTCCTTTGAGTCATTTCCTTATTTTCTCATGGGTTACCTACATCAGCATTTTAAACCCAATTTGGGGAATAAGAGTTTCTATACTAGCCAATGCCTCACCTGTGATTTCTCATGAGAATGCATCTCTTTCATGAAATTCTTCCTGAGAGTACCAAAGCTCTCTTACAGCAGCCAGGACCCACTGCAAAAAAATCTGAGATCAAATGAATTTAAGGTTGGCATGATAGACTGTAGAAGGTACTGACCTATAAGATGGCTCAGGTGTTGCAATTCTTCTTAACAAGTATTACATGCCCAGCCCCTCATCTCCCAAGTAAACCAGCCGAAGTTCAAACGATTTCTTGGGTTTCTGCAACAGAACTCATGAATATCTCTTGTTTCACCTATGTGGGTACACATCTCTGTAAATGTTTTCTGAAGAAGGTCAGAAACATCCACCCTCCCCCAAACAAACCTTAGTACCAGTATTACAATGGGTCAGATCTGAGGTTGGCTGCCATATTGATAAAGACGTCCTCCCCACACCTCACCTCCAGCCTGGAGAATGGTGATTGGGCATCTTTCTTTGCACCTGCCTCCTGATTCTCATTTTGCAACACATCTTTCCAGTTCCTCCTCATCAATAGTCAATAAAGTAGAGGATCATTTGTTGCCACACAATTTTGTCAATATGTCACTACTGATAATCATGGACTTTATTCAAAGCTTGCTCATTAGCCCATGAAGTCCTCAAAGGGGACTCATTTAGAAAGCCATGTCTTTCTAAGCATGTCACCTAGGTTGTCAAAAGCTGTAAAAATCTTGAAAGGTCAAAGACAGCTAGTCAAGCTTCATGGAAGCTGGCAGATGACACAAGACTCCTGGAACAGAGATAAAGGATGGTTTCTTGTAATATCAGTACCAAAGTTTGAGCATTTACACCATTCTCTTAAGCCCAATTTATTACAGGTGACATAAATTGATCTATATGGTACTAGCATTGTGTTATAGGAGAGAAACACTGAGCTTAGGCAACCTGAATATTTTATATTGTACAATAAGTATGCTTGCCCTTTCATCTGAAGGGAGACAATCATTTCTATCTTCCAGGGCTATAAGCAAACTTGTCTTCAGAGGGAGATATTAACTCTATGATCCAAGGCTATTCTCTGCGAAGATATCTTTTAAAAAATAGTCTGGAACAAAGGGCAGTGAGTGTCCCTGTTTGCCAGATACACGGAAACAAAAGGAACCTATGGAGAATTGTCTCCCAATATATCATAAGTTAAAGAAGAAAATTTCAGGAATAAATTCATTTACCCAGGTAATTTTGGATACCAGAGCCTTAACCATATCATTTTTGTTAGGATTATTTCACGGCACACTGAATCACATGCATGTAAAACATAACATGCAACGTACAAATACATTTTGTTCCATATTTCTTTCAATAAGAAACTTGAAGCCACTTTGGAACTGTAGTTCTTCAGAGCTGGATAAATAGTATATAGCATTTAAATAAAATATTAAAAAGGAAAAGGAAGAAGGAAGTATAAAAAGAGTATAATAACACAGCTACAAGTAAAAATATGAAATGATACACAGATAAGAATGATGGATGAAAATAAACACTGGGTTAGATCAGCACAATAGAGTGAGAACCAGAAATATATGAAAGAAAAATACGTTTTGGCTTTGCA
>NW_012149742.1:564117-564767 GCF_000956105.1 Propithecus coquereli | reverse complement strand
AGAGCTTGGGAAACCATGCGGAGGAGGTGCAGTGCTGTCTCCTGAGTGTAAAGTAGACTCTTGGTGTTGCTTTGCTGCAGCCACCATTTGCCATTGATGATCCTTCTCTGCGGGAGCGGACAGTCAAAGAGATTTCTATTTTTGTGCATTTAAAAATATATACAAATTTGCAAAGAGAAATCAACCATAATCAGAGTGGGAGACTTTAACATATCTCTCAGTAATTGACAGAATAGACACAAGAGTCAGTGAGCTTATGGAAGATATGAACACACACACACACACACACACACACACACACAAGAACAATAATGGAAAAATAAACTTTCTTTTATAGCACACATGGACCACTTAAAAAAATTGATTTTGTACTAGACCATAAATCGCAACAAGTATCGCAGGACTGATATCACAGTTTAATGTTCTCTTATCACCAAACAATTAATCTAGACATAATGAAATAACTTTAAAAATCCCTTGTGATTGGAAATTAAAAATTCTATTTGAAATTTCCCATTAATTAAAATTTTTAAAGACTCAGAAATTAGAAAATACTTTCATCTAATCCTTGTGAATGAAGTTAATATTAATTACTTTAATATCCTAAAGTTATAACACTGCAATTTAAATTTATAAGCACTTAACTTCAA
>NW_012149742.1:545443-559867 GCF_000956105.1 Propithecus coquereli | reverse complement strand
ATAAAAATAGCCTGCAATGGCATATCAGTAACACAAAAATGGAGTCAGGTTAAAAGCCAATTCTCATTGTAGTAAATGACCAAGCCCACTTCCTCCCAGCTCTTTTCCATCTAACTTCGACACACACTCAGACTGTAGCACAGCAGGGAAAAGAGTTGTCAATATTTTTACTGAATACTGTTGCTGGACTTCTTAAAAAATAAATGACTAAAAGGTGGGAATCAAATGAATTACATATCAAAAGTTTCCAAATCATATTCAATATTTTCTAGAATATTAGTAAATTGACATAAATGCATTAACTTTTTATTTTTTCAAACACATTTGGCTCAATAATTTTAAATTAAATTGTTCTATTATTTTATTCTCTTTTTGTGAGGCAGGTTGTAAAAATTGTATCAGTTGATTCCATAAGAATAATTTTAGAAAATATTTTTATTATCAATATTATTAGAACATTAAAATATTTATTGATAAAGCCAGTTTATTTCAATATTGTCATCCACTTATCTATTTTATAAAAGCAAAGTATTCTCAGAGTGTCTAGATTAATATTATTATCAGAAGCAGTAGGCTGAAAGTTAGATTGTATTACATTTGATACTCCTTTACAGACTACACCTTTGAATTTAGTCGCACTATCCAGATGATATACAATATAAACTATTCAACATAAAATCCCTTTAATAACTTCGGAGTCTGTCAGAATTCAGACATTCTGTATATTGCCTGCTATTCAAAGGAAAATTGTTTGTAACATTATGTTGTATTTATTTGCCTTTTTTGTTGTTTCCTGGAAAGAGTCTATTATGGAACCGAAAGAAATATTCAAGAGTCACTTTGCTCTGACTCTCAGTAAGAAGGAATTGTTTTAGTACATTATAAATTGAAGAATAAAGTAAAATCTGCCATAACTATCTTGGTCAGCTCCAGTTATGCTTTTCAACTAAAACTATCTTGTAAGAAGTTACCAAGGAAACAATAAATACATAGCAATGTCAAAGTTGCAAAGGCCTTCATTTTCCATTTTAAAATGAACAATTTTCATAAAATGTTTCATGAAAACTTGACATATACTCAATTATTGTTTTGTACTTTATAAGATTTTGTTTTGCATTATTCAGTATTAGGTAAATAAGACTGAAAATGTTGGTAAATTTGAACACATTTGTTTGATTCCTTGTGCTGCTGTTTTACAGAGGTCCTAAAAATAGAAATGGCTATTATATGTTCTTGTTCGATTAGGCCAAATTTTCTCCACTTGGCTATGTTTCATAGAAATTTCACACTTTATTTTCTACTTACCAAAAGCCGAATATTTCATGCTATCTACACTAACCTAGATGTGACAGTTTTAAGACTGTTACTTCTGTATCTCACTAAATGTTTCCAACATTTTCTTCACTAATATTTAAACAGTTTAATATAAAAAAGGAAAGAGAAGAAATAGTAATGTCCTTTCAAGGGTCATGGAGGTCTTGTCACCCTTGAAATAGACCAGTGGAATGTAGGCTACTCTGTCCCTTCTTCTTTCCATCAATCTACTAAACAGCACGGCAGCAGTCATTTACACACCAGGAAGAAATAGAGTCCCTAAACAACTGCTTGTTCAGTGTGTTATTTTGTTCTCCCAATGTCAGTCGAAAGTGTTTTCATCCTTCAGTGTTTTCTCGGCCTGGCAGAAAAATGGATAATGGATGATGATGTGGATGACAAAGTGCATGGACTCTGAAGCTGATGAAGAGGAGAGAGAATTTGATAAGAAAAGCACTTCTGAGGCTTCGGCATTATGAAAAATTTCAAATAAACATACACACAAAAGTGGAGCCCTTATGTTGCATCTCTATTACAGAATGCTTTCTTCTCTCAAGCTCATGTCATCATATCTCTTTGCTTAGATACAATGGTAAAAAAATGCAAACACATAAAATGTGTTACTAGGAAAAAATATTACATTTTTCCAGTAAGTGTTTAAGGTGGATTTATGAATCCTTGCATTTTCAATTTCCATTTTTTCTCATCTTTTAGATCACTATGGCAAACTATCAATATTAACAAGAATTGCTTTTCTCTAACACAAAAATAAGTTAGATAAAAAAGTAACCTAAACTTACATACACTAAAAGTTTGGTATGTTATCATGATAGGTTGCATTACACATTTCTTCTGAATGAGACCAGCATAAGGCCTTTTGGATGATGAATTGTGGAATATGAAGAGCCCTGGTTAAGTAACCAGAAGAGATAGAAAAGGGTATGAGGGAGAATATGACATCAGGGGAGCAAAGAGAACAAAATATGTCCAGTTGATGAAGTAAACCATTTTGTTCATCTGCCATTGTTCTTTATTCTTTTCCTGTAGTTCTTTCCCATCACCACTCTTGCCTGCACATTCTCATTTCCCAATGTTTTAGTCATTGTTATCTTTGTAGTTTCCCCCAAAATACCTGATCTCTAGTTAGGTGTCTAGAGTTTTTGTTTTGAGAATGAATCATTTGTTTCTTTGCCTCTAGCATTCAAGTGTTCATCTTTCTGCAAACTCTTTGATTAATACCTGTGACATAACTGGCCCTGTGCTAAGAGAACAACAATACAATAAGGCACAGTCACATGAACATTGTATCACAATATGTGTACTATTAGTCGTACATTTAAGGGTCATATGCTTATGTCCTCCTTTGATTTCCATTGAAATATGTCCACTTGTCTTTCTCAAATTTGCCTGATTAAAGTTTATCAATGCTTCAAGTCTCAGCTTAAACATTGTTTTCTCTAAGAGAGCTCTTTTGAACCTCTAGAGCAGGTTAGATACATTTTCTATTTGCTCCCATACGACCTTGTCTGAAACATGTTTGCCTTATGAAAAGCTGAATTTCTAGTACCTAATACTATCGCCAGGTAATTGGTGCCCAATATATATTTATTATCTTTATCGACTTCAAGAAATATGAACTGAAAATAGTAAAGATAACATTGTTTTTATCATAGTTTTATTTTCATGTTTCAAAGAAAGCATCATATTTTAAAGCTAAGAGGAATAAGAATATACATAAAAAGGATATCAGGATCCTATAAAATATGTAAAACCCTCCTCCTCCTCTCCCCAATTTTTGATTCATGAGATAACAACCAAATTGGAGAAATTTTTAAAAAGAGAAAATATACTCAAATCCATTATGATATTTTCTTCCCACTTTTTGTTTGAACATATAAATAAAAAAGTATCCCGATGGTTGAGGCTAAAAATTGTATGTGTAACAAAGGTGGGAAAAGTATGTATTGATTTTACTTAACAAGTTGGACAATTACCATATATCTAAAATTTTAACTACTTGACTCTACTCAGCATTCTCCAACGTGAGAGTTATGAAATTACTGCAGAAGTCCCCTAAATCTAATCTGCACCAAGCTCTGTGTTTAACCCAGGCAACCATCTTGGTCTTCCCTGGCCATTCAAACCACAGCAAACTTTTGCTAATGCACTCAGCAGAATCGAAGATGAGACTGGAGATCAGTACCTTGAGCAAGAGACATGGCCTCTGTGTTCAATGATTATAATATTATTATGCTACTTAAGTGGAAATTATGTGTAAGAATATTATCTCAAGCTAATTATTCTCTAACAATAGTGATATCTGCTTACTATTTGCATTAGATTTTCTATCTGTCCCTCCTACCCCCAAAGAATTCTTAAACTCTATTTATAGACACATTTTTCTTCTCGAATCATATTTTTAGGCAGAGTGAAGCAAAAAGGCAAATAACCTCTCCTTATCATTTGTCTAACATGATTACTAAATATGAAAGGTAAATAGAATAAAGTGCCAATTTAATTTTTTTGCCCATCCGTCTTCTGGGATAAAAGAAGATTTATAAAATAAACCATTAATAATATAACAGTATCATTGTTACAATTAATAACAACAATACAATGTGATATTAAATCATTTTCATTTTTTTGCAAGTCAGATGAAAGATGTGTGGTGCTCATGTACAGCAATATCAAACATCATCTGTTTTTGGAGCCACAATAATTTTAAAAAATGACAATTTTACTTTCAAATTTCAGATATAGCTCTTTAGCTATATATAATAAGCAGGCTGAAAGAAAGAAAAGTTTCTTCTGAGAGAAAGAAAATGATTTCTAATTTTGAATGGATGTCTTATATGTCATAGTCATTTCCCAGGAATATAAAGATATATTACTCTGGATAGGACTGTAAAGAAAAAGAAAGATTAATTTTTTTATGTGAATCATTAACATAATTGAATTATTCTATGCTTATAGTTTATTTGTGCTTTAGTACTCATGGTTTTTAAATTAAATCCCTAATACTTAAGATAATTTTCTAGTACCTGTACATCAGTTTCATAGTTTTTGACCATGTCTCATAAGAGTTGCAGTCTAATCAAAATAAAGATATTTGGGAGGTAATGTATGTTCATCTTTGATGAAAATTTTCAGTACTTTTTATTGGGACCTCCTACTTTCCACATTTATCAAAGGAGATTTTAGTAGTTTACCATCATTTGCAACTTAAATATTTTTAAAGTATCTTATTATATCATTAGTGCAAGGTATGGTTAGTAAGCAAGAAAATTCTATCAATTTGTCAAAATTTTTCTTAGAGTTTTTTCTAAAAGAGCCTTTTAATGTATACAGATATACTAAAGATTTGAAATAAAATATTGACCCTTGAAAATAAAATCACCATAGAAATTCAATATCCTTCATTATTTCATAAATTTATTTCTTATTTTCTTATAATTAAGACACCTGATAGTTAAAGCACTGTTTACCTCATAAAAAGTACCCAAAATCTTGATGACTGGGAAAGAAGTCATCCAATAGGAAGTCAGAAAAAGAAACAAGATGTTTTTATGTTTCGGACAGCAGAACACCTCACACCTGCCGATCCTCGCATGTTGTTTGAAATAAATAAAAGCCAATAAATACAGGGTTGCAGAATAAAGAAAATTCAATACTGACAGAGCACTGACATTCTTATGTTTTTATTCTATCAAAATCTTCTTTAAACGGAATTTAAACGGAAAAGGATGTGAGAGGTCATTTACCTTATAGCACAAAATTAGAAACAAGCTGGTTGTAGCAGCAGTGCAAAACTTTTATGGAAATGCAATTTGTCCATATCAAGTTCATAGCTCTTATTTCTACTATCAGAGACTAAGCAAAACTCTGATTGCCATTAACTCTAAAATGTTTAAAAAAAAGTGAGGACTTTGTTTCATATTTGCAAGTGTTGGGCAAAAATGAAATGTTAGTTCCACAGCATAAAATTGACAGTTTTTTCACCTTTTAAAAGTGCAGACTTATTATTAACATTGGAATGTAAAACTTGCAAAATTTAAAAATTTAAAATTTGAGTGAAAAATTTATGTTTACAGATGAATAAAGTATACAAATAATTGCAACAAACTACACAATAGATAACACAGTTTTTGTTAGTGGTTGTCATTTATTTCTATGTGACTGCCTTAAAAGGGAGTGAAAGATTTACACATATTTTCTTTGTCTAACTTTTCCATTTTTCTCTCCCATGTTCTCATCTGAGATTGTAATTCTTCTCTATCCTGAATTACAGATACCATACTATGGAACACAAAATATTTCAGGTTATTCTGTCTGCTTTTCTAATGGAATAGTAGAAAAAAATTAATGATAAATCATATAACCAGATTATAGGTTTGAGTATAATTTTCAGATTTTGCTAGAACCTGCTTTGAACCAGGTTTGTCTTCAGAGTCATTTTGGTTTTATCCAAAATTTATCTAACTCTTCTGAGTGAGTGAGAACTTTGGTATTAACTCAGACACACATGCTCCCTGGCTACGGTATTCAACAGGGAAAAAAAAAATCCTTTCAAGTCATAGTCACATGAGGACAGTCATCTTCTGAGGATTAAAATGGAAATGGATTTAAAAGGTTGGTATTTTCTTAGTGGATATCACATTTAAAAATATGTTTAACATAATAGTCCAATTTAAAAGAAAATATCATCATTATAGATGTAAGATAGTAGTCTTTTATTCTTAACTATATGCTAATCTCCATGAATACAAAGTATGCTCAACTACCAGACCTGAATATTAGAGTCTTTTCATATTAAGCTACGTGTTTTCTCCGTTGCTTCGCTCACGTACTAAAAAGACCCCATAAGGAGTTGAGAATCTTTTAGGATTATAACATGCCATAAGCAACAGTCTGAATACATATACTTTAGTAAATATATAGATTCACAAAATGCAACAAGCTCTCAAAATTTATTTGAAATCTATAAATAAATCACCATTCCTATTACAGCCAAGGGAAAAGAAAAAAAAAAGGTTTCTCCACCGACTTTCCTATTGCATTATGAGGTTAATAGATGTAGGTGGGAAACTATTTTGGCTTTTCAGTTTCCTGATTGCTCTAGATATATCAACTATTCACCTTCATGTTAGTGACTTCATTAAATTCTGATATAGAAACTAATTTGAAAGAAGTCTGTCCTTTGAAATACTGAGGGTGGCAACAGGGTAAAGGAAGAAGGTGGGGAAGATACAACTGAGCAGTTCTCAAATCGTATTTATGCTCTAAAAGCTGCCTTATGAGCCATTCACCATTCACAATTTAGCTTTTTAATCCAAATTTTAATTTGTAAGCAGCCCCTGCTGACTCAAAAGTGTTATAACATTCAGTGACCAGGTGGGGGCGAAGTGCAGCCTCATCCCTTTGAAGTGCAGCTGTCCAAGAGCAATGGGAGCGCACAGGTGGCCACATTTCAAAGGGGAAGCACCCGGTCTCTGTTTAGGTCCAGCCCCTGTGACAGTTATTTCCCCTTCTCCCCCAATGGCTTGAAATTGGCTTTCATGTTATACTTTCACTTAAGAAAGTAAATGAAGAGCATTAGAAGCAGATTTTGATTACAAGAATTTTAAAAGAAGCCAACATCTTGAGAGGACCAGCTACCTTTTAAAAGCACCTATTAATGCAATTGCTGGGTAGAAGGAAAGGTAAGCCTGCAGGGGAGATTTTTAAAAGCAACCCACTTACAGGGTTACATCTGACGTTTTAGCAACTAAGCTACATCTCTCCAACATGCTACAGTGGTTGTAAGTAAATTTTTATTCAACATTTTGTAGTGTAGTTAGATTGAAAAAAATGCCCACAGTTAGCAAGTCCAGGTGAAAAGAACTCAGAATTCAATGATGTTAATTGAAAAATAGCAATGACCAACTTAGCCAGTAAATGTATTTCTGTACAACCAACACACAAGAATGTAGTTCTTGAGGATAGTTATGTATGACATTCACTGAAATATTTTTATTAGTTTTTATTTTGTATATTATGTAATATAGAAGTATATTTTATATACTTTATATAAACATGGATCTGAATGATGGATAATGCTTCTCTTGTCACAGATAAATAAATCTTGTAAATCACAATAATTTTTATAAATAAAAACAAGAGGAATTTCCTATAATCAAGAAAAAAAGTTCTAAATGTTAGCCACATATTGAAATCACCTGGCATGCTTTTTGAAAAACTGCCTGGACCCCACCTGGAGATTTTAATTTAATCGATTTAGAGTGAGCCTGGGCATAGGAATTGGAAAAACTTCCCAGGTGATTTTCATGTGCATCAGGAGTCAGAAATGCTGACCTAGAACAGAGCTTCTCAAACTCTAATGCGTATGGAACCACATGGGGACCTTGTGAAACCACAATTTGGGTTCACTAGGTCAAGTAGGTCTAGGGTGGGGCCTGAGATTCTGCATTTGTAACAAGCTCTCAGGTGATGCTGAGCTGTTGGTCCCCAGAGCACTCACTGTGGAATAGGAATTTATGTCTGTCAGCTCAGGAAAAGGACAGACCTTGGAATCATTAAGACATTTGAAACTGTCTATGTTCTCATAATCTCATTCTAACCAGATATCCATTGCACCACTTGCCTCAATTGCACCAACTCCAAGTGCTTCTATTTTTCACCTTTCAGGGTAAACTTGTTGTTGGAGGTCATTAAATCTCCTTTCTTACACAATCTTGGAAAGTGACAATGGCGCTTTAAAATTCAATCATGATTAGAAGTTGCATACCAGTACATTTTAAACAAAGAAATTGCTTACTGCAGGCAACTAAAAAACAGTTCTGCATTGTTAAACTTCTACTTTGGGTATGTTGAGCTTGACACCAGCAAGAATGCTAAGTGGGACCTTTACTGTGATTGGAGATATTCATGACATTTATTCAAGGAAAGGATAAGCTAAGTGAAAGAAACAAAGGAAAATTGGTTATCCACATTGGCAGAGATCTGGCAGTTCTATATGCCCAGCAGGAAATATTTAACCCTGAATTGGAGTGTACGCATCCTGAGCGGCCTACATGGGACCCAGGCTGCTGGCTGTGCAGGATGCCCTGGCCCTCAAGGTTTCAAGTCCTGACACAGAGCATTAAACACCCCAGTGAACTTCTCTCCCTTTAGCCATAGCTCTTTTAAATAAAGTATTTGTACAGTGTAAGCAAGAATTATATGCATTTTCCCTCAAACCTTCTCCTGTTCTATGACATAAGATGTTTTAAAAAGATCATAGACTTTTGAATATGAATAACTTGAGTTTGAATGTGGGCTCCAATACAATTTATAAGTACTTGTGCATATTAATATAACATTTCTGAACTTGCCAGTTATCTCTTTATTGAAGATCCTTCTTCCCTCTAGTGTCCTAGCTACCTGGGAGCCTCAATACTAGGTTTTGAAGTTGTGGTCAAATAATGCACTGGATTAACTGGGTTTAGGAAAGTTTTCAACATTCACCACAAATAATAACATAAAAACTTAGACCCATTCATCGATTGACCAGTCAGTAGATTAGATTTCTTATTTCAGGTACCTCTTTTTTCCTGCCATTTTGCCTTGCTTTGGGCAACCTTAATTTTCCCTGACCAGTATTCCTTACTCTGAGTCCAGGGAAAAATAATTGAATTTTATTTCCTTCCAAGAGATTCTGAGGAATCTTATACAAATTGACTCACTTGTCCCTAGATCTTAATAAGACAAAATGAGATACCTATTGCTAATGAACACAGAGAAACAAATTTTGTTATATTTTGCCCCTTGGCAGCATCTGATTTATGGTTTATTCATCATTTAATTACGTGCTCACTTGAAGTGTGCTAGACAACCTTTCAGAAACTGAGGATTTAGAAGTCAGAAAAAAAAAAAAAAAAAGACACAGTCCTTGTCCTTGTTGTCCTTGAACTGCAGATTCTCTTGATTAGGGGAAAAATACCATATTATAAGAATGACAGCTATATTTCATTTAAAATGCACTATTTTACTAGGCATCACATTAAAGGTCTTTTATGATTTATCTATTTAATTCTCATAGTAGTCTTCTGAAAAGTATGCAGATGAGAGCAAACATTTGGGTACATCGACATCACCCAGAGTGCTTGCTGACGCCCCAGAGTTTCTGATTCAGTACATCTGGGGTAGTCCTAGAATTCTCATTTCCAGAAGAAATTTGCAGGTGATGTTTATGCTACTAGTCTGGGAACCACACCCTTAGAATTACTGGGTTAGATAAAATTTATTCAACGAGTAAATATTGTTTACACTTAATGATGACCCAGTGCATACAAGGCACTGTTTTAAATGTTTTATGTGAATATTCTCATGTAATTCTTACAACAGCCCTATGAAATAGAAGTTATTAGTATAAGCTCAATTTCACAGATGAGGAAACTGAAGAATACGCCAGTTAAGTGACCTTCCCACATTCACATGATTTAAGTCTCTATTCCATTGAGATTTAAAATCAGCTTGGGCTCTAAACTCCTGCCTCTGTGTAAATACTTGGGGGCCCCCATGGGCTAGTCATATTTTGGGTGGAAAGAATCCAGTGTTGAACAAGACTGACAAGATCTCTGGCTTCAGGAAAGAAGCACTGGATTTGCTTTACTTTAGGATGTGAAATATGAGTTGAGGCATGAAGGATGAGAGGGAGACAGCCACTCAAAGAGCCAAGAGAAAGTTTTCACAGGCAACGAGAACAAGAGCAAAGGGCCTTAGGAGACACAGGCTTAATCTGAACCACAGAAAGCAGACAAGTAAGAGAAAAGTATTAATAGTTCAGAATGGCATCGGAGAGGTATGCATGGACCAGATCACATAGAACTTTGAAGGTCATGTAAAAGTTTAAATTTTATTTTCAGCAATGCTCAATATTATGGAAGAGTTTTAAGAAGTAGCATGATATAATTTTTGTCTTTAAAAAGATTATGTTTATGGTTGCAACATGGAGAATAGGCTATGGGAAGGTCAGTCAGGAGACTATAAAAGGAATCTGAAAGAAAGATGAAGGAGCTCAGATGATATGTCAGAGACCTCACAAAACACCTGCTGACATAAAGTAAGTGCTTAATGAATGCTAACAATTGTCATCATAATTAGCCCAAAGAAGAGCTTTATGATCTTGTCAGGCCATGTTAGAGAACATGGCCACCATTGCTCCCTTGTGTCTGACTAGCTTACTAGTGGTCTTACTTTCCCAGTTAGCAGAAAACATTTTTCTCAACTAAAATGAGATTTCTATAATTATAATAACTTTTCTAGAAATGTGTCTTAGGCAGCACATTGCTCAATCTCATTATTTGATACTAACCCCAGTATTTTAGAGATTCTGTCATTAGCACAAATTATGAAGTATAAATAGATAAAATCCCCATTTTCCCATTATTTGTTCATAGATATAAAGTTAATGATATTTGTGAATGAGCATGATAGTGGACTTATGTTACTCTATCTCCTCAATTCCAAGAGGCTTCTCCTTGTTTTAAATCACATTTTAAAATGTAGAATTGAAAACTTTTAGAATTGACATGCACAGTTATGGAATAAGATTTTTTTTTGAAAAAAAAAATTGAAAAATTGAAAAAAAAAAACTGAAAAATTGTTATTAAATAGGCAGTATACCTATCAGTTAATGCATTCTTGGGATGATGAAATAAGTGTTTTAAAATAATAAGTTCATAAATAAGAAAAGAAAAAACCTTCATACTTTCAAAGCCTTAATGACAAGCGAGACAGCTTTCTCAACAATAGTGAGGCATTATTGAAAATGACTTTTTACTTTGCAACATAAAATGAATAGAGGAGACAAAATTTATGTATCATAGAAATTCACAATATTGAAGCACGTAGCTATAATGAAAGTTCTCTAGTACTATGAAAAAGTTTTCTTCTCATATAATTTAGGGAGAAAAAAATCAGGTATTTAATTTAAACTATGGTCTCAATAAAGACATCACTAAGGGAAAATGTTGTCCAGATTTGATAAGAGAATAACGAGGATGAGCACACCAAGATGTTGAGATAGTGTGATTAAGCTCTGGCTTAGAGACAGACTCAGAAGGACTGTGCTATATCATTGCCAGCAAGACTCATATACAGGTACTTTATCTGAACTGTTATCATACACTTTAAGGATTAAAAATTGAGAGGGTTGAGAAAATTAAATAATACATTTTATTTTATAATATAGTAAAGAACTATAGTGTGGTATAATTAAGTTATAGAAAAAACCATAGATTATATAAACTATGGCACTGTTTTTAATAAATTATAAATGGAAGAGGACTGCCAATATGTAAATTATCATAACAATACTAGACAATTTTCATAAAAGTACAAGTGTGGTATGTTTTTCCCTTTAAATATGTTTCTGAAAATTGGCCTGTGAAACATTCTTTTAAAAAGGTAGAAATTTTTCTATTGACTTTCATTATAATATCAGATATATAGATTTTTATATCAGTTATCTTCTGTCATTTTAGCTTAGTTTCTTTGCTGTCTAGGTTCAATCTTTTAAACATGTATATAAATACCTTACATAAAATACATATCACCAATTCTTTTTAATATAAATTGGTACCACTAATTAAATTTCTTGTATTACTTCTGACAGTCAAGGACACTCTTAAATGAGCTAGCTAATACGTTTGATACCTGGAGGCAGAGAGCCTCTTTTGACAAAATGACTTCAATTGTATGTATTAGAAGGGAGTAGTTCTTGCCCCCACATTTTCAATGTTCCAGCCATGCACAGGAATCATGAAAATTATTCCAATAGCTTTAGTGGTTGAAAAATAATAATACCTCTTTCTATTTGTATGAAGTACTGAATATTATTAAGAAAGTTTGCCTATATACTCATTCTTTCCATTTGGGAGATATTGCACATGGTTGTTCTTTATTTCCCTTTTCAATTATACAGTTTAATATAAACAATTGATTCATTACATAGTATGTTTCATAAAACATATTTTACATTTAGATTTTCATTCTTTTCTTATTTCCATAGTGTGTGAATGACCTTTCCTGCCATTCTCTTTATGCTAGGTTTGAATTCTTTCTTTGCTTTCCCCAAGAGATGACTAAAAGGGACAAATTCAAGAGGTATAGATTAGAAGGCTGATTCTTAGGATAATGGCTTCCTGCATTAACTCAGCTAGTAAATCAGTGCTTCCCCTCCAAAACAGTGGATTTCCTTAGAAAAAGTAAATGGGCTCATTCCCTATGCAGAGCCAGGAAAGAATATAATGGAGAACCTGTCAGCACAGTGTAGAGCTGTTAGCAGAGATGCCAGCAGAAGCATTAAGGGGTTGGGTACAGAAAGAAAAAAAGAACAAGGGAATAGATGAAGTGAGCAAAGTTATGAGCTATAGCAGAAACAGTGTGTAACACAAAAGCCATTAACAGATAGAATAGAAAATTATATGGATCAGCATAAAACTTAACTTTCTTAGGGTCCTCTTGACCTCACTCCACTCATCCAATCAATTAGGAAGACCAAGACTAATACTCATCTTCAAATTATATCCCAAATCCCATTCTTCTCTTAATTTCCTCCAAACCACCTATTCATGAATCATCACCATCTTCTCCTAGCTAGTTGCCTTTCTTCCACTCTGACTTCTGGAAGTAGCTGCATCCAACACCATCCCCAAACACATGCACTATGCAGGATCCAGTTGTCTTAACCTTACTGGGTATCCTCACTCCCCTTGCAACAAACCCTTTCATGGATACAAATGCTAGTTAGAATAAAATCTAAATTCTTTACCAATCTTTCAACTCCAATAGTATCCATGCCCATATTCTTCTGTCTTCATCTCACATCCCTTTTCCCTTATCTCTTAAACTCCAGCCTTGATGACCTCTTTTCTAGTAGTAGAACATGAAAAGCTTGTGTCTACCCTGAGATTTTTTCACTGGCTGTTTCTTCCCTGAGATACTCTATCTTCATTTTTGCATTGCCCTGGAAGGTTCTTCCTTCAGCTTCTTCTTGTCATTAGATCTCAGCTTAATCTTTACGTTCTTAGAAATAACTTCCTGACCCCTTGATCTTAAGCAGCCTTCTGTCTCAATCCAGCACATCACTCTATTTTGTTTCTCTGCATAACAATCATTACCAACGTATATTTTCTTCTTTACTTTCTGGTTTTTATTTAATTATTGCCTGCCTTTCTTCTACTAACTACCTTCAGGCCTAGAATAGTGTCTAACATATAAAAAGTGCTCAGCGACTGCTTATTGAATAAATGAATAGTGCACTCTTTCCTCTGGTCTTTATCCGATTACATCAGAGTTGTTTGTGATATGCCAGAATTTCCTTTCGTTACCCCTTTGGAACTTCATCTGTCTCTTCATTTCTAGATAGAAATGCTGATTTGATTTGTAGAATATTTATAATTTCTAATTTAACCATTTTGTTTTTCTTAATTCATTGCAATTTTAATTTACCACATATAGAACTATTAAATATATAATATTAATAAAAACCCTCCAATTCATATACAATAAAAAATTCTAACCAAATTACATTAATATTTAGTCCATGTGCTTAAAAATCATGCTGATATTTGCCAAATAATTTTATCTTTTTTTCTGTGTTAATTTACCACTATAGCTTGTTGTTGTACTATACATCTGTATATATTTATCTGTCACATGAAAACTGAAACTTTGACTATTTTAATTATGTGCATACTTAGTGTTTAATTACATATTACATTTTTAAAGTTTTACTTGTTTTTGTTGTGCAGATATTGCAGACAAATCTATTTTGGAATTCTTCCTATTATATGTTGACCACCTGACCTTGGAAGTCTGACAAGCTACAATTTCATCTCCTATAGAGGATATAATTAGAGATAGACTTACAAAAGTACTGTATCTGATGTCCCTCCAGATGCCCACCCAATATTTATGAGCTACTGTCCATAGTCTCATCCAATATTGCTACAATAAATTCTTTTAAAAGGGGATTTTATCTATTTTGAGCAAATTTGACCCCTGAAAATTCCCAAAACACACAATATAAATAAGGACATGATTATATAGTGAATAGGTCCAAACAGA
>NW_012149742.1:529462-530901 GCF_000956105.1 Propithecus coquereli | reverse complement strand
TTTATTATGTGAAGAGTATGAACGTGTTTGAAACCACCATACTCCTTCCTCTGCATGCCACAAATTAATTATATCCCTTCAACATGGAAAATATCTCATCCTCTCTTAAGGGCTCCCAGAAGTCCTTAGGGCACTGGACATAAGCTTGAGGTCCAAGGTTTTATCACCAGTATCGGGTCCAGGTATAGACAAGATTCTTGGGATACAGTCACTTGAATATAGCTCCTTGAGTAGTTTCTCTCATTCTGAAGACTTATGAACTAAATAAAAAAATAAACAAACAAACAAAAAAAACAATCGTCCAACCACTCATACATCCAACATAACAAGCATAACCACCATGGGATAACCGCTATAGATATGTTTATTCAAAAAATTAAAAGAACAGGAAGCATACAGCAGTCAGTGCTCCATAGCAATGCAGAATTTCAACCAGACACATATCGCCATGCCTAATTTCTGGGAACAGTTCTCAAAACTCTTGGTACTGCCCTCTGGACTCTTGGCTCCACTCTTTGAGGTATGCTTCCTTTTAGGTGAAACATGGCCAGTGTTTGTACGTAAGTATTTTTCTTAGTCTTTTTACTGCCCATAATAGTTCAGAAGCTCAAAGGACTCTTTTCAGTTTTTAACATCTCTGTCCCTTTTAGTTCAAGCTGATAACATTTTTTAAAAATTAAATGCTTAGACAAAAGCCACCCCCTCAAAAAAATCTGAAGATAAGTCCTGTTCCACCTTAGGTCTCCTAGAATGCTGCTGTGGAGGCAATTCTCTTAAGATTCTTAGAAGGCCTTTTGTCTGTTTGAAAGGATCTATAAGGCACCCCCTTAAATCCTTCTGTGGTCCTAACAAAGGGTTTTACAGTTACATCCTTGGTTTTATCTTTATAACATGTTTTTCTAAGAGTGCCCTAGATTTGATCTTTGCCTGGAAGCTGTTACTTAATTATAGCATCTTTGCAATCTGGAGAGTCTGGGAATGAGAAACCGTTTTATTTTTGAACCCAGTAAGCCCAGGCCCCTTTTTATTTAACGGTTCTTTAGCTTTTCTCTCTCCTCTCACATTTTACTATTAAGCAACTGGAAGAAACTGGGCAGCACTTTATATACTCTAGCTGGAAATCTCAGCTAGAGCATTTAATTCCTTACGTACGTTTTCTCTTTTTCACCTTTTGATAAGAGGAGTTTCAAAAAAGTTGCAGATGTCCTTTAAAACTACCACAGTATCCAAGTGCAATGACAAACATGGTGTTAAGGAGAGACCACCAACCAGCAGTCTCCAAACAGATTCTAACTCCAACTTTATCAGTAAGTAGCAATATGACCTTATCCAGGTTGAATTTTAGAAAAGAGTTCTGTAATAAATGAAGGGATATGAGATTATTTGCACAAAAACTAAATGAATCTATCAGTTAAATAATTTTAATAAAAAGAAAAACA
>NW_012149742.1:526935-529412 GCF_000956105.1 Propithecus coquereli | reverse complement strand
AGTTGCTGGCACTAAATCATTAACAGGCCTAAGGCTGTGCAAGGCAAAACTTAAACCACACCTGCAGGCCACCAATTTACTTAACAGATCACTTGAGTTTCTGTAAGTGTTAAATGTCCAGTGTCTTGTCTCCGATTAACAGACATCCTTAAGTTAAAACATTCCAAGCCTTTAGACAAAACTCTATTTCTTTAACCAATCACAAAATCAAAGAATTTAAGCCTCCCCCTCTTTGAGATGACCACCCTTTCCAGGCCAAACCAATGTATGCCCTCTACGTATTCAGTTGCGATCTTATGTGTAATTCCTGTCTCTCTGAATGTATAAAACCAATCTGTAATCCAGCTACTGCTTGCACATTTTCTCAGGACCTCTTAAGTCCGTGTGCTCTGGGCCAATCACACACATTTGGCTCAGAATAAACCTCTTTAAATTATTGTACATATTTTGGGATTTTTTTCTGTTAACAGGACTAAGAAATTTTGTCTGAGGTAAGCATGTATAAAGTAAACAAACCATACAAATACCACATGTGCTAAGAGCCAAATCTATGGCAAAGAAAGAAAAGAATAAGAATTTAGGGACAATTTTTGCAAAAGTTTAAAATCAAACTGGCGTAAAGACATGAAAACATTTGAGGCAGAAATGTGTATAAAATGTTTGGAAACAATTGTTTCATGTCTTTTGATCTCAGTATCCACGGAGGAGAGTGTTGATAATGAAGTTTGGAAACAGGAAGGGTCAAAGGGTGAGAGGACTGAATAGCAGTCTAAGAAGTCTGGGTATTACTCAGTAGGGAAAGGGGAATATTACTGATAATTTTTGAACAGAGGGGTTTCACAGGCAAAATACTATTTAGAAATATTAATCTAAAACATAATTTGTAGATTGAAATGGGAGAATCCAGAGGCAAGGAGGCCAAATAGGACATATATTGTTAGGTGGGGTGGGAAGGGCCTGGCCAACAACAAGTGCGGGAATAGAAAGGAGAGTGTGGGTGAGCAAGACGTTTGAAAGGAAACAATTAAAAGACTTGGTAAATAAATGAATATGGGAAGCAGTGGAAAGAAAGTTGAAGGTGACAGATCTGTCAGCATGTGAATACTCTTTATATCTAGCTAGGTCTTGAATGCACGTGGTGATGCAAAACTCCCTTTAACATGTGGTAGCAGCCTCAGTAGCAGCTCATTTTCTATTACAATGACCCTAATTACTAGAAAGTCTGTTTCATTAGGCAAAAATTTCACCCTAATGTAACTTTCATCCATTGGTTTTAGGTTTGTTCTTATATCACTCTAACTCATAGACTGGCATTATTTTTTTTCTATATATAGACCCAGATAGTAAATATTTTAGGTCTTACAGGCCACATGATCACTGTCACAATTATCCATCTCTGTTGTAATAGCACGAAAGCAGCCATAGGCCATACATAATACGAATGCATGTGGCTGTATTCCAATAAAACTTTGTTTACAAAAACAGGTGACAGGCCAGTTTTGGCCCAAGGGACACAGTTCGCTGATCCCTGCTTTAGCTCATTATCAATATTAAAAAATATTTTATCCTCCAAACTGTCTACAAAACATCTTCCTCTCCATCCTAACTATGGCCAGGTCCCTCAACTATTCCTGATATGACATAATTTTGATTCATACTTTCATGCTTTTCAGTAATGTGTCCATATATTTCTTAGACTGTGGCACTTATAGTTTAATAAATCCCTCCCAAAATTGTCAAACAGTAGAGTGAGGCATTGACTCCATTTTTTGAACACTTTAGGCTACTAACAAACTCTGAGTTAATAGCCACATTACTATTTCAACTCCTGTATCAGATTAAGACCCCTCTTTTCACTTCGAGGAGGTGGCTGCTATGGAGGCTGCTACTCTTGCTCTCTGTGACTCTCACTTTTGCTAATTGTGCACTGCAGGGATAAGATTAATAAAGGCTGCTTTGTTCTTGGGGCTCTAGAAAAGCGGGTGCAACTACTCAGTGCCTAATGGATTGGCTCCTTACCCTCAAAAGCCTAGTCCTTTATCTGTTTTAGATACTTGATTTCTACTTCTGATGATTTCCTCATTGTCCTGTGAGCTGGAAAGAATCTGTGGAGGAATGGTCTGTGTGGCCAGCGCTCAGATCAATCTACACAGCTCCCTGTTCAAACTGGCAGGAGATAGAGGAGGCATTTGCTGAGACAGGAGGACTGCCATTTTCATTCCCTGAAGATCGTGAACTTCTTGGAGACTTAACTCAAGAATGATGTCTGCTATTGTATCTGTGGCCTTTGGTCAAAAGGTGGAATTAGGAACTACCAATGGCCCTTTGTTATACATGCTTTTTATTTTGACTTGTGCTTTAGTAAAGACCATCTGCAGAACAGGTGCTGCTACGACAACCAGCCACTCTTTCTCAAGGCACCCTTTCTAATTGTCTTCATGGCACTTATCACTATATAAACTATCTTATTTGTTTAT
>NW_012149742.1:521113-526885 GCF_000956105.1 Propithecus coquereli | reverse complement strand
CCAGAATCCCAAGGAGAAAAAAGTAGGTTAAAATAGTTTTGGGAAATAATAAAGATTAGTATCTAAAAACTAGGTCTCCTGATATTCATTCCCCAAATCTGATAACTATTCAATTGCTTGACACATAGTATATACTCAATAAATGTTTGTTGAGTTACTGTTGAAAGAGTATCCTGTCTTCATTATATGTTAAAACAAGTTACAAGTATTTATCATGTAAACAAATCTTTGAGTGCTTATAGCATTGCATGACTAATATGTATTTTCAAAGAATATTTCTGAGTGAAGCATGCCTAGATTCTAATCTTGATCTGCCAGCATCCCATCTTGAACATGCCAAAACTCTGTAATTCAGGATTAGCTTCCCAATTGTAACAGTTAACAAATCCCTTTTTATAGGAATTGATCATAGGTGTGCTTGAGGCTTGACTGAACTGACCAATGGTCCATTTCACGTAGCACACGGGGAAGTATTATCCTTGGGCTTAGAGCTATACCACTCTCTGCAGAACCTGGCACAGTTTGCATCTCTGCCTTTTTGAATCATGGTCAATGTCTTTGCTCAAAAAGAACCACTCCATTTCCGGTTGCTCAATGCCAGATTGTTCCCGCTGCTATTGTCTCCCAGCAGGCCAAAGCTATGTAGCATCATTTAACACGGAGGGGTTTGTCGACATTGTCAGTCCTCCATATTTATGAAGCATTGCATTTGTGGGGATGAAATATAGCCAAATTCATGTCGTTTCCAGGCTGCCTTTTCCATAACTGTCATTTATTTGGCTTGAAGTAAGTAATGCTTACTTTCCAGGGAGCAAATCTAGCCTTCTTTCAGAGTAGTGTTTGGAAAGGGATTTACATTCTCACACTAAACAGACTTCTTGTTCTAAGAGTAACAAAAATCAGCAAGAATCACAAGAAAGAAAAAGAGGGAAAAAATACTGAAAAATCCAGAAATGTTTTTAAGCCTTTCAAACTCAGTGGGATTGAACCTTTAGACACTAGTAAATATATATGATATTTGCTATATTTGAGATCAATTTTTAAAATAACAATACATGCTTTGGTGCATAAATATAATACAATTCAGTTCTGTGAAATGTTATGACATTCAGATGCACATATGGTTTTCACAACGTGGAATTCAAGAACTACCTGCATAGGATAGAGGAACTGCACAAAATTATAAGAAATACAATTTTAAAAAGATACATATTCAGCAGCCTAGAACAGGAGCAATTGAGCTCTTAAATTTTCACCCATTAGTAATTCCTGACAGTAAATTCTAAGTAAATAACTGTCACAGAGAAAATCTGTATCTTTAGATAAGATTCCAAGAATGCTAAATCATAATAAAACCCATGAGCAGTTGTAGGGACAAAACACAGTTTACAGCTTTTTGTTTTGGGTTTATCAGGAGTGAAAATGACAAAAAGTCAGCTCACAACCATGACTTTATGAATCAAAGTCCATTTCCCATCATTTCAAAATATTCCTTTTTGATTTTCATAATAAAATACAGCTAAGAAGGTATAACTGGGTGTTTATTAAGAATACAATCTTATTAATACTTTATGAACTTTTTCACTGGCTTCATAAGAAAACACAGTGTTGCGGGCTGTATTTGAAGTAAGCCAAGTTATTTAGGGAAAGAAAATATGAAGTAGGTTTCTATTATTCCAAAAAGGAAATTCCCTCATTTCAAACAGTCTTTAAATCTAAATTAAGCTAGAACTAAAATATTTTAGAAGTGATCCGCTTGTTTCACAGGCAATATTCGGTAACTATTTTATTGTTCTAGTGTAATTATTCTTTGAGATAGTCTACTTTTCATTTTACATCCAGGTTGTTTTGATCAAGGAAAGAAAAGCTAAAAACATATAGATGATGTAGGACAATAAGAATGCAAACATTATAAGAGCATTAATCATGTAAATAGTTCAGTAAATATTATCTGTACCATCACAGCTCATTTGTTCTTTTTGTTGTGTTTTATATCACTGTATTATGATAAACTACAGTTTCACATCATCCATCAGCAATTGGATTATAGCTGTACTGCAATTTGCTTAATTGGTATCAAAGCAAAAATTATGCTGTACTGGACAGGTTGTTAACAGAATGTAACAAAGGGAGAAAAATGTCATCTCTAGCAAATCTGAACATCACATTATAATGCTATCCCTATCAAGGCAAGTGGATTGGTTTTAAATGTCATGATGAATAATTAGGAACTGTGAGCATGATCTGTGATCATTCAGAAAGTATTCTATTAAGATACTGTACACTTCTGGCTAGAAACTTTGAATTTTTAAATCACCTGTTAAGAAAAAATACTAAAGAAAAGAGATAATATTGTGCCATCAAAGGTAGAAGTTAAGTTTTCCTGTCTTAGAAGCAAAAGGGAATTTTTAAACTGAATCATTCAAAATGAATGCACTTACTCCAAGATGAACAAAAGCTACATTTTTCACAGTCAAAATTCAAATTTCTATCCACTTTGAAATGTAATTTGAGAAGCTAGTGGCTGATTTAAACATGAACATACTCTAGTTGGAGTCTACACCCTCCTGACATCAAATAATTTTTAAAATAATTTTTAATATGCATTAGTTGAGTAAAGATGCAGACTTTCAAAAATATAGTTTAAAAACATGCACACACATCTGTACTTAGATCTTTCTACTCCCGTTCATGTAAACACAAAGCCTAAAGCCAACTTTGTAAAATCTACTTGAAAATGGAATGCCAGACTGAAAATAAAATAATAGATTTCTCATACATAAATATAATTATTATAATAAGGTTTACCTAATTATATTTTCAAAGCCTAATTTTAAAATAAAGTTCATCCCTTCATCAGCAAATAGTGGAAAAAGGAGAGGTAGCAATCAACTTTGTGACATCTGAAAATCAACTTGTATTTTTAAATGGAAAAGGTAATTTATAAAATGATATGTCTCACATAAAGCCAATAAAATTGTGAGGTGTATTACATAACTTATAACATATGATTTTATATACACATTATGTTAGAATATGTCTGTGTACAGTAGACACATATAAGTATGTGGAAGTAAATGTAAGCACTCCTGTTCCTTTAATAAATAATGGCTGGGTATTGCTAACATGGCTGTGTGCTATTTCATTGACAAATCAAAAAAGGGCATCATAGATTCATTGAATATTATGGCCAAAAGGGAATTTTGAGATCTTTTAGTTCAATCTTATGCAGTTCAAAATGTCAATCAAAATATATTTAAATACATTATAGATGCATATTTTCATCAAACTGAAGTTTGTTAAAGGCACAAAATTGAGCAGCTCTTATGATGAGGTACATATACTTCCAGACAGACATTAGCCACTCTCAACTGTGGCTGCATATTAGAATCATCTGAGAAATTTAAAAATACCAATGCTCAGGCATCTCACCCCCAGAGAACTTATTTAATTTATATAGGTGAAGTCTTGTCAGCAGTGTTATTCTAGTACTTACCATCAGTATATTTCTAAAGCACACAGTAATGTGCAGCCAGGGTTAAGGACCACTGACCCACATGGGTCACTGTTAGGAAAAGTAGTCACTGTTAGGAAAAGATATCAAAACTCAAATGCAGCATGTCAAAAATGAGCAAAGTCTATCTCAAAGTTAAAACAAATTATTAATACCACAAACCAGATTCACACGTGTAAATTCGTATAAACAGTTCTTTCCATGTTTATTAAATGAATCATTATGCATACACATTTTTAAATTTTAAATTAAGGCTATTTTACATTTCTATGACACTGAATTTGTTAAAAAGTACTTTACAAACATTAATTGTACTTTACAAAACCCCTATAAGCTACATATTATTGTTTCTGTTTTCCAAATGGGAAAACACAGGCATGAAGAGGCCAAACTAATTGCCCACGGTCACGCAGCTAATGAATGTTAGAGCTGGGAATACAGGGGAGGGTTCTAGTTTTTAATTTCCTTATCCAATAAAGTTTTCCATAGGGGTGTAGAAGACAAAACCTTGCAAAAATATTTAAATTTAGTGCTTACTTTTTAATAAGGCACTTTGTCATGGTCTACAAACATTTATTATGCAGCTTCTATGCAGAGGGTACTATGACAGACACAGAGAACATGGAATAGTATAGCATCAAGAACCTCCATTTCAGACTGAACCAAGAACTTTCATTCTAAATATAGGACTGTAAACTAAAATAAAATCTTAAGCCCCCCAGCTGACTGAATAGACCCCCTCTTGGCTAAGGGAGAAAACTTAAATCTGAGTTGCTGGCACTAAATCATTAACAGGCCTAAGGCTGTGCAAGGCAAAACTTAAACCACACCTGCAGGCCACCAATTTACTTAACAGATCACTTGAGTTTCTGTAAGTGTTAAATGTCCAGTGTCTTGTCTCCGATTAACAGACATCCTTAAGTTAAAACATTCCAAGCCTTTAGACAAAACTCTATTTCTTTAACCAATCACAAAATCAAAGAATTTAAGCCTCCCCCTCTTTGAGATGACCACCCTTTCCAGGCCAAACCAATGTATGCCCTCTACGTATTCAGTTGCGATCTTATGTGTAATTCCTGTCTCTCTGAATGTATAAAACCAATCTGTAATCCAGCTACTGCTTGCACATTTTCTCAGGACCTCTTAAGTCCGTGTGCTCTGGGCCAATCACACACATTTGGCTCAGAATAAACCTCTTTAAATTATTGTACATATTTTGGGATTTTTTTCTGTTAACAGGACTAAGAAATTTTGTCTGAGGTAAGCATGTATAAAGTAAACAAACCATACAAATACCACATGTGCTAAGAGCCAAATCTATGGCAAAGAAAGAAAAGAATAAGAATTTAGGGACAATTTTTGCAAAAGTTTAAAATCAAACTGGCGTAAAGACATGAAAACATTTGAGGCAGAAATGTGTATAAAATGTTTGGAAACAATTGTTTCATGTCTTTTGATCTCAGTATCCACGGAGGAGAGTGTTGATAATGAAGTTTGGAAACAGGAAGGGTCAAAGGGTGAGAGGACTGAATAGCAGTCTAAGAAGTCTGGGTATTACTCAGTAGGGAAAGGGGAATATTACTGATAATTTTTGAACAGAGGGGTTTCACAGGCAAAATACTATTTAGAAATATTAATCTAAAACATAATTTGTAGATTGAAATGGGAGAATCCAGAGGCAAGGAGGCCAAATAGGACATATATTGTTAGGTGGGGTGGGAAGGGCCTGGCCAACAACAAGTGCGGGAATAGAAAGGAGAGTGTGGGTGAGCAAGACGTTTGAAAGGAAACAATTAAAAGACTTGGTAAATAAATGAATATGGGAAGCAGTGGAAAGAAAGTTGAAGGTGACAGATCTGTCAGCATGTGAATACTCTTTATATCTAGCTAGGTCTTGAATGCACGTGGTGATGCAAAACTCCCTTTAACATGTGGTAGCAGCCTCAGTAGCAGCTCATTTTCTATTACAATGACCCTAATTACTAGAAAGTCTGTTTCATTAGGCAAAAATTTCACCCTAATGTAACTTTCATCCATTGGTTTTAGGTTTGTTCTTATATCACTCTAACTCATAGACTGGCATTATTTTTTTTCTATATATAGACCCAGATAGTAAATATTTTAGGTCTTACAGGCCACATGATCACTGTCACAATTATCCATCTCTGTTGTAATAGCACGAAAGCAGCCATAGGCCATACATAATACGAATGCATGTGGCTGTATTCCAATAAAACTTTGTTTACAAAAACAGGTGA
>NW_012149742.1:507670-510747 GCF_000956105.1 Propithecus coquereli | reverse complement strand
ACCAGTTTAATAAATATTGTTAGGTATAATCCACATAAACAAAAGCCCTTTGGAGGCTTCCATATTTAAAACCAAAACATTTGAATGGCTGCCCTAGACTTTAAGCTCCATGAATGTGAGGATCATCTGTTTTTCTCACCACTTAGCATTATGTCTGGCATTATATCTGTTGAATGAATAAATGCATGGTTGATGAAACAGTTTCAGTGGAGTTTGGGATAAGAACCAGATTCCTAAGAGTTAGATAAAGAGCAAGTAAATAGGAAATGTCATCAACATAAATAAACAAGTTATTCCAGAAGTTTCTTGGAAAATAAGATGAGATAAACAGGAAGAGTGCTAAGGAAGGAGGCAGGGCCAAGAGATTGTTTCAAAATGGGGTGGGAATTTTGGCCTGTTTAATTTGCACATCCACACAGTGATGTGCTCAAGAATGTGATTCTTCCACGTGCTTAAATTCCTTTCATCTCGTGTGTCATGACGAGTGTACACTGTATTTAGGATCCTTTCATAGACCTCTTCCAGATGCTTCCTCTTCCATGCCTCTGACATGCAGTCATAACATGTGGATTAAAAGCATTTTTTAAGTCTAATTGCCTTTGGGAGGACCTCAAATTACAGAATTTGCTTCTGGCTCCCTCTGTATCATGTCTACAAAAAAAAAAAAAAAGATATACCAGTTGGACAAGTTGACATATCAACCACCATTTTGAGATATATAGTCATAAATGAAAGAAAATGTCCTTCCTTCAGTTTGAAATGGGAATGAGATAGCACTTACTGATAGCACAGCCCCAGAAAATACCAATGAGAAATGGAACACAGTATGAGACACAAATACTGCCAAGCCAGTATGTGCAAAACTGAGAAGGGAGCAGTCTGGGTGAGCAGCTTCTCGTGGTACAGTGACATTCACTCTTTAGAATAAAACTGGACATTTAAACATTATCTTTTCCCTAGAGTATTCTTTATCTGAATTTCTTTCTCTCTTTTTTAAAAACTCTGATTTTGAACTGCCAGCTCCCATGTATATTATTTTGCTGCTGCCTTAATTCCCTTGAAGGTCAGTCCTGCCTGACCATTCAAAACACATGTGGCTATCCCTCTCTGCTGGTTCCCATCTGGCAACTTAGAAACGGTCCTTCTAGAATCAGAGAAGAAAGAGAACGGATTTAAAGATGAAAAGTAAAATCTGCGATATAAATTTAATAAGCATACTGAATGTAAAAGAAATGATGGATATTAAAAAATGACTGTGGAAATTTTTTAGTGTGATAAGGACTGAAATTTACAGCTTGACAGAATGTATGCCCTTTCCATCAGGATAATTGAATTAATAAGATATAGTGGGCCAAATGGTGGCCCCTAAAAAGGTATGTCCAGGCACTAATCCCTGGAGCCCGTGAATATTATCTTATATGGCAAAAGAAACAGTTAAATTAATCCTAGCATTTTGGGAGGTTGAGGTGGTAGGATCGCTCGAACCCAGAAGTTTAAGACCAGCCTGGGCAATAGTGAGACCTTATCTCTACAAAAAATAGAAAAATTAGCCAGGTGTGGTGGCATGCACCTCTAGTCCCAGCCACTTAGAAGGCTGAGGCAGGAGGATTGCTTTAGTCCAGGGGTTCAAGGCTACAGTAGGCTATGATCGTGCTGTACTATACCCCAGGCAACAGAGCAAGACACTGTTTTAGAAAAAAAAAAGAGTTTATCCTGGATTATTCAATTGAGCTCTAAATGCAATCACATGTCTTCTCATAAGGAGGAGTTTTGAGACAGACACACAAAAGAGAAGAGAGAAGAGAAGGCAACAGGCAACATGATTACAGAGGCAGAGACATGAGTGATGTGACCAGAAGCCAAGGAGCACCTGGAGACAGAAGATGCTGAAGAGGCAAGGAAGGGATTCCCTTCCAGAGTGTCTGGAGGAGGCACAGCCCTGCCCACACCCTTAACTTCAGACTTCTGACCTCCAGAACTGTGAGAGAATACATTTCTGTTATGTTAAGTCACTCAATTTGTGGTAATCTGTTAATGGAAGCCCCAGAAAACTAATAAACAAGATAAACATTGCAGCCACATGACTTTTGTTTTCTTCAGGTTCAATTTACATATGTATAAATTGCTACCCTCTTGTTAGGCTAACAGGAAATTCATTTGAGGAAATGTGAAGCCCAGATTATATGGCATGTGAGTAGGGGCTGAGCAGTGAATATATACTGCATCTTTCTCCTGTAGACACACACGTTTGTAGTATGTGAGATGCTTCAGTGGCATTAGAAACAAGTGAATGTTTCTAATGTTGAGGGAACTGTTGATTACACCCATGTAGATGTTAAAACTCTTTTCACAAAATAAATATCCCTTTGCAGCAGAAGGTAGCAGCATTCTATGAATGTATAAGTGGCATGTGATCATGATCACTGTACTGTAAACATCTGTTTGCATTTCCCAGGATCTTGCCACAATTCCTACATTTTGTCTGACTTGTCACTACACCATCTGTTTGAAGATAGATTGATCACTGGTGGTTGGATTATTGGGTAAGTAGTGCTTATGTTTATTATCACGTGCATAACAATACCTTAAAATTATATTTAATGTGAATTAATTTTTAGGTGACAGTGGTTATCCCAGAGGTCCCATTTGTTTACGGCAATGGGAACCATAATAGAACAAAGATACAATTGTAGAATCAGCTAAATATAAACATCCCCAGAAATGAGATTTCAAATTTGATCCCAAGCCTTTCTAGATGAAAAAACTCCAGTTGGTACCTTCGATAGGACACACCCCACAAATCTTGTGACCTTGATACTTTGCAATGATAGAATAAGTTGCGGGCTGAGTTAAGTATCCGTCTGAACTGTGGCAGAGCCCTGGGCAACCCTGAGGCTCAGGTTCTCAATTCCGAGTTTGGTAAAGAGGTATATTTGTCAATGGGGACCAGCCCTGTGTCTACAGGACACAGTCCTGTGGGTAGGAATCGTGAGCTGTACCTTGATTTGATCTGTTGAAGCAGTCTTTCAGTTTTTCAAAGTATATTTCTAAAATTTAAATTTTTAAATATACCATTA
>NW_012149742.1:506274-507620 GCF_000956105.1 Propithecus coquereli | reverse complement strand
TTCAATTCAACTTAAAAATCAGTTTGACATATAATTTAAGGTATTTTTAAGGACAGGCCTATGGTAATAGTGCCAGTATAATTGGTTAAGAAATGTGTAAGGAGCTGTATCTGGGGTGAAATTCGTTAAGCACTTTTAATGACTTTGGTGCATAGTTTGCATTTCTTACTAGAAGAAAGGGACTCAACTGTGCCAAAGAGACGAAATACTCTAGAAATTTTTTAGGATCTGCCAAAAAATGGGGAATTTTGTTAAAACACATACTAAATGTAATCTAACAGTTACTCTTGGTCACCTGACTGGGAATGTTGACCCAATGTCACCCAATGTGAGATGTAGTATAGTCAAGTTGTGGAATGTACTGGACCCAACAAAGAATATCCTGCTACAGAGATCAAGTCAGGGTCTTTGAGAGGAAATGAAATTCATTTTGAATGTATGTTAACAGGCTAGAGTTTGGGGTATGATCTGTTGGTTGCTATTAAGAGTGTAAACAAAGGATCACAAGAAAAGAGATGTAACAGTGATAATTTTATTTTTAAAAGAATTTAAAATTATTGTTTTTTTTCCTAAATTGAGACAATAGTTGTGTAATAGACAACAAAAGTGGCAATCAAAAACTATATGGAATTTAGAACTAAAAAATAAAAACATTTGCATGACTATGAAAAGATTCACATACAAATAAGTCCATAACTAATTTCTATAGGACTATTTTCTAGCCATTATAGATATAGTATAATTTTGAGTGAAGAAATATTTGAACACAATGAGCCATTTTATCCACCCAATAAACCACTAATTTTTGTTTTCTTTAAAGTATCTCAGCATTATAACATTGGAAAAAAAGAAATTAAGAAATAATATATGGAGCTAGATACTGTATTAAGAAGTGTTAAAAATCTTCCTATACTGTATGCTTTGTAATATTTTCTGTGTAAATAATTTTAACATGATCCATAAAATTCATGGTTTATGTCTGAATTCCAGGTGCTACAATGTCACCTGATAGAAAGCTAGTCTAATCTGACATTACTAATACAAAAACACAAATTATATTAAAATTCTAATTATAATAACATAATTATTGCTATTGCCAAAAATACATTTAACAGAATAAATATATATTACTTTATTAAGTGCCTATATCTTTGTTATACTACTAAATAAAAAGTTGTTGAGCCTTCAACAGAATACCCAGACATGTACAATAACAAACAAAATTCAGTGATATTTTGCCAACCTTCAGGAATCTTTGATATCTCTACTAACTTTAATTTAAAAATTATGACTTTATGTGCTTTTATATTTTGTCATTATGAAGGTATATTTGTCAAAGTAGCAGG
>NW_012149742.1:503423-505349 GCF_000956105.1 Propithecus coquereli | reverse complement strand
AAAGTTTAAAAAAATTAAGTTTATAAACTAAAAAATTTTATTGTAAACTAATGCTAATTTAGTATTGCAGAAAGAACTGGTTTAGCCTAGTGTAGCCTAGTACAGCCTAAGCGTACAGTGTTTATAAATTCTAAAATAGTGTATAGTAATGGCCTCCACATTCACTCACTACTCACTCACTGACTCACCCAGAGCAACAAATAGTCCTGCAATCTCGGTTCTGGTAAGTGCCCTACATAGATGTGTGTGTGTGTGTGTGTGTGTGTGTGTGTGTGTGTGTGTGTGTGTGTGTATTTTTACCTTCTATACCACTGGTCCCCAGTCTTTTTCACACCAGGGACCAGTTTCACAGAAGATGGTTTTTCCATGGGAGGCGAGTTGCGTCCGCTCCACCTCAGATCATCAGGTGTTGGATCCTCACTGGCAGCGATCTCAACCTGAATCGCTAGCATGCGGTTTGCCGTGGGGTTAGTGCTCCTGTAAGGGTCTGATGCTTCCGCTGTTCTGAGGGGAGGGGGCCTCAGGTGGTGATGCAAGCGATGGGGAGTGGCTGTAAATACAGATGAAACTCTTCTTGCTTGCCTACCCGCCACTAGCCTCCTGCTTTGGGGCCCAGTTCCTGGCGGGCTGCGGATAAGTGCCAGTCTACTGCCCAAAGATGGGGGATGGCAGTTTTATACCGTATCTTTCTGTACCTTTTCTATGTTTAGATATATTTAGATAAACTAATACTTCCCATTGTGTTATAATTGCATACGATATTCCGTACAGTAACATGCTGTACAGGTTTGTAGCCTAGGAGCAATAGGCTATACCACATAGCCCTGGTGTGTAGCAGGCTATGCCATTTAGGTTTGCATAAGTACATTTTATAATGTTCATACAACAAAACTGCCCAATGATGCACTTCTCAGAGTTTATCCCCATGATTAAGGGAGGCATGACTATACATCTCAGTATAAAGCACCTCTACTTACTCAGTTCTTAATACCCGTAAACCTCAACACACTGAGTTCATCATTCATATAGAATCTACATTCAAGATGTATGTTAAAACTTTTTTCCATTTTTGCTACTATTATCTTAATCCAAGCAGTGATCATATCATTCATGAAATTGCTTCCTATATGGTCTTTCCATCTGTGCTCATAACCCTTCAATCCATTTTCCCCCAAACACTCAAAGAAATCTTTTTATCTAACAAGTCAGTGTCTTGAATAAAACACTTCAGTGTTTTCCCATTGTCCTTAGAATAAAACCCTCCAAGCCCTGTGGTTGCTGATCCTTCTTCACCTCCCCAGCCTCATCTTGAAATGTTCTCTCTGCCTCAGTCATAGCGATGCTGCCCCACTGTTCCTTAGGCTTGCCAAGCCGCTGCCCCTTCAAAGCATTGCATGTTGTATTTCCTCTGCCTGGTACTTGCTATGGCTAGCTCCTAATGATCATTCAAATTCAATGCCCCCTTCTCAGAGGGTTCTTCCTTGACCCCAATCTAACTTAGTTCTCACTCTTCCACATTTTCATAATGACATATAAACATTAAAACTCCATTCATAAAATAAATATTGCATTGCTACAGAAGCCAGCATCACTTTATGATTAGTCATTACGATTTGTCTTTGGAAAGTAATTTGGGTGGTTATTTATTTAATTACTGACTTTTCCACCAAAATAATAGTTGTCATGGTCTTCAGGCTCCTACGGGTCCCTGAGGCTATTTTAGAGAATCCACAAGGTCAAAAATATTTTCATAATAATCCTAAATGGTACTTGACTTTTTCACTCTCATTCTCTCATGAGTGTGTTGGGAACTACACTGGAGTATGCAATATTGTTGGTTTATAAATATAAGCTTATTTATATCTTTATTTTCCAGGGGCTTCTTGAAATATGATGTCACATTAAACACAGAGCAGATATGAGAAT
>NW_012149742.1:498176-500100 GCF_000956105.1 Propithecus coquereli | reverse complement strand
TTGCTATTAAAATCTGCTTAAACTTTCAAGGATTTCTATGCATCCTTTAATCCTACAGTCTTAAAGGCTGTATGTCTTAATGGACATAATTAAAAATTTACCAAAAATAAATTAATTTTGAATAATACCTATTCAATATGACAACATTTAAAGCTAAGATTCTATATGTCACTGTACCACATCATTTATTCATATGGATATATGGTTAAAACTAACACATATTAAGACAGAAATGAAAAGTGTATACACACACACACTTGAGCATTATAACAAATGATTATGTTTAGCTATTGACTTGCTTCGTATAATACCTTCATACTATCCAGCATTAAATTTCCCATCTCCAAATATTTCTCTGAATTTCAAGTGACATAAATACTTTACACATATAATTATAAAGTAATTATGAGCATAGGACACATTTATTACACATACGGGTGAATTAGGTAATAGTAGGTGATTTTTTAACCAGTCACAATAATTTATAACCATACCTTAATTCCTATTCTTCATTCTTTTCTATTACTACCAATATCAAAATGGCATTCTTCCTGAAAATGCTATTATCAAATCTATAGCGTTAAGGGTATCCCCTTCCATGGATTCAATGAGGATTTGTTCTGATTGCCAGTAATCCCAGTACTCCCATCACCTCCCAGAGCGATGGCCAACCCACCCAATCCACCTGTGCTTGTTCATCTGGGCTCATTACTGAACCAATCTGAGAGTCAGTTACCTCATTTGTTTAATAAGGTGTGTGCATAAAGTGCCAGACACTTAGTAGGAGTTCAGCATAGTTCATTTTCCTGAGCCCTTCCTCTCAAATTTGTACTTACACACTAAAAAAGAAAAAGTAAGAGCAAATAACAGGAACTACAATAGATCTTAGCATAGGAACCTGTTTGTGCTTGGACCAATCTACATGCTAAATTGCTACAACTCCTCTTTAGGCTTGGAGTAAATTGTGGTTCCTGGGGGAAGCAGCCTAGGCTACTTAAGGTTAATCACTGGTGCTTAGACTTAATTGTTATCAATCGTATTCAAAGGCTGCTCTGTTGGAGTTCCCATAAATAACAATCAGTTCCAACAACAGCTCCAGGCCTAAATGAGTTTTATATTTTCCCCATAATCAATTATCAAAAATAAATCAAACAGAGTAAAAATGGACTTCATCACTAAACTTGTAATCTAGGTGTATAGTTTTTGAAACATGACAGTGCAACAGAATCACCTGGAGGGATTGTTAAAAGAGATTGCTGGACCTCAGAATCTTTGATTCAGCAGGTCTGTGGTAGAGCCAGAGAACACCAATTCCCAGTTGCTGCTGCTGCTGCTACTCTTGGAAAAGAAAAACAAGTTTATAGGGTTTGGGGCATTTGTAAAAGCCGATGAGCAAATCTCTGCTGAGGGATCTCACTGGACTACAAACTGACAGGCCCCTTAGTCGCTGCCAAGCTTTTGCTGGTATCCGTGCATTCCTGCCCACACAGTCCAGTCTCTTCGACAGCTATTTCAACCCTTTCTCCCTTACCTCGTCACTTAGGAGGTTGCTTCTTTGCTCATCAAAGAATATGCAGAACATGAATTCAAAATCATCTCGAAAGCAGAGGTAGATCCCCAGAGGCTCTCTTCTCCCCTGGTCTGCTCAATGTCAGAGCTTCCTGGGCCCCTCTGCTTTGACCTGAACCTTAAACCTGATTTCCCTTTTCTTTAGAGAACTTTTTCTTTGCCCCTTTGAGCTGTAAATCTACAAGGTAGGAATATCTTTCTTAGGACCTAGGAGCAATCTATTTGAAATACAATCATCAAGAAAGATAGTGCCTGCAGTCAAATGCTCTACCCCTGAGCTATACCCTATTACTCAATCATAAGAAACGACAGTGATCTAGCATCTCTTATACTTTCCTGGATTAAACTTAAGCCC
>NW_012149742.1:494020-497583 GCF_000956105.1 Propithecus coquereli | reverse complement strand
TGTGAGATTGCTGTGAGCTAGGCTGATGCCACGGCATTCACTCTAGCCCGGCCAAAAGAATGAGACTCTGTCTCAAAAAAAAAAAAAAAAAAGAAAGATAATGCCTGCATCTCCAAGCCTCTGTGGGAGGGTAGGAGCCTAAGTTTGATAAGCACCAATTAGCAAAGATGGACTAATCACATTGACGAGCCTTCCGGCTAAGGCCTACCAGGTACGTTTTTCCCTTAGGTCATCCCAGCATTTAAAAATTCTCCTGCCTTTTATTTCAGCCTAGAATGAGTTCATTTTCTTTTCTGGATCTCAACAGTCTTGTGTATAGTTTCCTTTGCCTCTTAACTCTGTTTGGTGCAATTTTCCTTTGACAGGGAGACTGTCCCTCCCTAACTTGAATGACTATGTCCCCTCTCTGACTTATCAAAAAAGATTATTTCTTGCTATCAGCCTTTACCCACTTTTCTGTCTAGTTATTCCTGGACTTGAGTCTGAGATGCTCCAGCTTTCAGCCCAGCTACTAAATAAGGAAGGAGTTTCAATGGCACATTGTAGCATTTGTGGCCACAGCCCTGGTCTCCTGATGGCATAAGGAGATAAAGGCATTCCCATAAATATTGCATGATTTTCTGACATCCAAAGCCAAGCTCTGGTAACATAAACACAAATGACGTGGCTCTTGATCCTGGCTGTCAAACATGTTTCCTTGGAGCAGTAAAGAATAATACCATACCCAAATGCCATATCCAGGTAGACTAGCTATTGTAAGAGGAAAGTGACTAGCTACTCAGATTTCCCTGATGAGCAGAAAGCAAGGAACAATGTAAGTAACTAGCTCAAGACCACTTATTTGTATGGGAAGAGTGACTAAGGATTAAGAAAAGATCAACCTTCACTGGCAGCCAGTCATTTATTCCAAGTGAAGCTATCTACTTATTCTTTAATACTAAGTGAACTTTCAATTTATTGACCAATTGTGACCCTTTTGAGAATGGTGGCATGCTACTAAACTCACTGGGACAGCACATACACATGTAAACAGGACTGTCCTAGGCAAACTGGAATTTAGAATAACCCTATCTGACAATAACCATGAAGACATTTGCAGTAATTGGTGCTAAGAGGGGAAAAAGTTTAGTTTCCATCCTCCCCAGTTCTCACACACACGCGCAGAGCCATGAATAACATAAATTGATGTCTCATTTCAGGGTAAGGTTAGCATTAGGATAGAGCATGCAGGCACAGGCACCCTTGAGGGACCCGCAGCCTCAATTCCTTATCAGGAAAATTTCCTCCTGGACCTTCTTCCTCATGCCCCTCCCCCCATAAGACTTCCTTTAACCCTTCTTTGAATGCTAACGGCCCTACCTTCCTCTTCAATCACAGTCCCTCTGGCGTATGCTTTTTCTCTGCTGATGGGGAGAGGTGGTCTGGCCTCAGACAAAATATCTGAAAAAAGAATGAAAAGAAGATGCTAAAGAAATGGCCTTTTCATATTGCTAGGTTTAATTGCCTACTAGTTTATCTTTGAGCATTACTTAAATGGAGTCTCCTTTTCTGAATCCAAGTTACATTATAAAAGTCCCTCTTTTATTACCTCAGCCTAGACAAACCCTAACCTGGAGGAAGAGAGGGGGTTACCACCACCATCCACCCTTCCGACTTTGGTCTGAAACTTCTCTTGACTCTCAGAAGAGGTTAAAAGAGCACTAATTCAAGCTCTGCCTCCTTCCCAGGGTATGTGCAAATACAAACGCATTAATTCTGTCCTCACTGCTGTTGAGCTATGAAAACAACTTAATATATGCTTTTGCATTCTTATTCAATGAGTCAATTATCTTGCCTAGCACAGATCACTAGAAGTAGATGCCATTTCATCCATTTTCTCAGCACTGGTAATGGGCAGAGGGCCCTGAAAATCAGGACCTCTGAATAAAAGGCTCATGTTCTTTCCTGAAAAGCTAACGGGACCAGCTCAGTAAGTCATGATCTCACAGATCTGAGATCTGGGGAAAGTGCTCACTTTGCTGAAGCCACTAGAAGCAGGTGACTGTATGGTGTGGAGCTGAGCAAAGGTACCAGTGTCAGAAAGCCAGGACCAGGGGTCTGAGTATAGAAGAGGTCCAGATGCAGCTCTCAGTACTCAGAGCACTGCACCAGGTAATCTAAGGCTGCAGAAATATAAACATGAGTTTAGTACCCAAGCAAGCCAACAATTCAGAACAAATGCCAGAGGCCCAGATGTTTCTCATAGTTCACTATATAAGGGCCTCTGCCCAAGCCATGAAGATAAGCTTCTGTTTTCAAATGCTCAGAGGCACAGCAACAATATTATCTGTTAAAATTGTTGAAAATCTTCCCATTTCCTTCAGGATTAAGGCCACAAATGTTTTATCCCAGAACTCAAGTGCATCATGTCCTAACCTATTAATATATCAAACTTTCTATACTCTTGGGCCTTTTCCATGTATTCACTCAGTACTCTAGGAATTCATAAGTCCATTCATAAGTTCTTGAAAATACCCTATTTATTTTTTATAGCTGAATGACTTTGTCTATGCAAAGCCATAGTTAAGGCTACTGATCTGAAAGCTTGCAATAGCTACTGTATTCTTCTATTTCTAACACAGGAATGTGTTTGGCATGTAGAAGGTACTTGATAGAATTAACTCACTAAATCCATGAATGATGCTGTTCATTCCTCCCCTGCGTATGCTCTGAGGCCTGAAAGGTCAAATGCATGCATGCTACTTCTTTGATCAGGAGCTCTGTTATAGTTCCCATTCCCATGACACCATAATCACTATTTACATGGCTATTTTCACTCTTAGACCTGTGGAGGGGAGAGGCCATGATTGTTCTGTGTGATGGTTAATTTTATGTGTCCACTAAGCCATGGGATGCCCAAATATCTGGTTAAACATTGTTCATGGATGTGTCTGTGAGGGTGTTTCTGGAACAGATTAGTGTTTGGATTGGTGAACTGAGTAAAGCAGATGACCTTCCCCGATGTGGGTGGTCATCCTCCAATCATTGAAGACCCCAAGACCAAGAAGGTAGAGAAGGTTGAATTCATTCCCTGCCTGACTGATGGAACAGAAACATTAACCTCCCGCCTTTGGTGCTCCTGGTTCTCAGGCCTTCAGATTAGCACTAAAATCTATCCCACCAGCTCTCCAGCTCTCAGGCCTTCAATCCACACCACTGGTTTTATGGGTCTTCAACTTGTAGAAGGCAGATACTGGGACTTCTTAGGCTCCATAATCACATGTCACATGTGCCGTTTCCTTATAATAAATATTATTTTATGCATAATTATATTTATATTCTATTTGGAGATATACATGCGTGTGTATGTGCAATTCTGTTTCTCTGGAGAATCCTAATACTGTCGGTAACTCTGGTACCTAACACATTATTCTTACATAGAAGTTGTTTCATCAATATTCACACACAAAGCTCATGTGAGCTCATGTTGCCTAAAAATAAAATAAAATAAAATACTATGGCATCCTAATATTCCATTATACAAATGTACATTTCTCTTAATCATTCTCCTTAGGCCGGGCGCG
>NW_012149742.1:485569-493505 GCF_000956105.1 Propithecus coquereli | reverse complement strand
TAAATAAGTTATAAAAGTATTATTTAGTTATTTTCAAATGAATGCTCACTGCAAAGAGTCCTGTTAGAAAATAAATTCTAGGATTTTAATGGAGTCTAAGTCTAGTGGCAGAAATAAAGAACAATAAACATAGAATTATGGCAAAGGTAAGAAATAATTTAACACATAAAATTCCAAGAAGAGATCTGTTTTATTGAGAATAGTTGTTAGAATTAAGTAGACCTAGATTCACGTTCTGTATTCAACATGCATTATCTGTACTTTGGAAGAGTTTTCTTGAATATTCTGAGCTTCAGTGTCTTTGACTATAAAACTAAATTAACACTACCTGTCTTGATGGATCATTCTGAGAATTACATAAGGACTCTATAGTACATAAATGGCACATAAATGGACGTCCAATAAATATTATATCCCATCCACATATCTGATATTAAAATTAAGATATATATGAAGATGATAATATCATTAATAAACAATCAAACAATAAAATATATTCAATGGATAAAATTGATGTTACCCAGCAGAGGCAGATAATTACCACATATTTCTTAAAGGAATAGTTTTTATCCCTAAACTTGATGCCAAATAGTTGATTTCTAATCAGAATTCAAAGATTTATTCCATTTTTATAATAAAGCCTATAACTTCTTTCCCCTTATTTTTACCCTTGAAAAATTATATAAATCAATATCAATAAGCACATACTCTTCCCAAGTTTTAAATTTACCAACACGTTATAAATCATAACAAAAAATTTAAATTTTTATTTTTACATCATTAAAAGAGACTTGGTATGAGACTTTGGTAAGCAAAGCAGATCAGAAGCCTTAAATGTTTGGATATCTTACTTTGTTAATTTGGAACCAGCTCCTTCAAAGATGTACCCTCCCCCCAAGTGATTTACACTCACTGTAACTCCTCCTTTGCTTCCTTGCCTCCCTTGCCTTTCTGCTCTGCTTACCCACCCTAAAAAAGTGAACATTAAATGGAACATGTCATCAAGAAAAGGCTGGAGACATATCATAGATAATTGTCTTTCTCTTGGAAAGAAAAATTCCCATTCTTCTTCTAGGTCACATGTAAATACGACATTTGAGATTTTATAAATAGAAGCAATGATTTTGAAACAATGCAGAAATAAAGCATAATGAGAAGAAGCTGGTGGTGAGAAACCAGAAGGGAATTATTATTGTGATTATTTAGTAAACTGAATTTAGACTAGGAATGACACTCAAGATATATCCATTACCATATTTTCCATTAGCTACATGCCACCCTAAGCAATATCACACTGCTCTTCCATTGCTAATATTAGCTTGAGTAATATAAATTATTTCTTATGTTCAATTTACTTATTTGATCTGACAATTTAAAAGAAAAGTATACCTCTGAAGATAGTGTGAAAAATGGCATGCAATGTGCCTATTACTCACAAAAGCAAGGGTCTGTTTCAATCCTTCCTGTCACCTCTGAGGTAGTTGTAACAGTTATTGCTTTCCCAGGTTTTGCATTTTGCTTCTTGTTTAAACCAGTGCTGCTTTTTTTCTTTAAACTTATTCAGTTCATTCTGTGCATTTTTGGAAAATCAGTGCAAATTAGAGTTACTGTTAAGAAAAAAATAATAATTTTAATAATGCTGACATTATAAAATATATAAAATACCAGCTGTAATTGATGTGATTATCTTTTGGTAGGCAATTTCAGTACTTTGGTAAACATTTTTATTTTAGACTGAAATGAAAAGAAGAATTGTCCACTTTTTAGATAGGTATTGCATTCAGAAACAATTATTGAAATGTTAATTTAAATGGTCTGTGAATAATTTGGGTAATAATTGTATTTATTAGAAACATAATTTGGAAAAACAATTTTGCCATTTTTAATTTGTGAAGTGGAGAATAGTTCAACAACCTTGAATATAATAAAACTTCCTTGATAAATAAGTAGTGCTTTATGAAAGGGGAAAATCTACAGGATCAATCAATTTAATTTATCCTGTGACATTAAAAATACTGTCCTAATAATGTTGCTATTTTATTTTAAAATGTAAATTTTCAAAATATTATATAGAAATAATGTTTTTCACATAAATTAACATTTATATTCAGCTTAAAAATAGCATGCCTTCAATTACATTGCCTTTAAGAAAGAAGCATTTATTACTCCTCTTCATTATAAATGAAAAACCAATTACAGAGGTAGTATATTCCTTTAACATCAGCTCAAAATCAAAACTATTTGTTTGGAGAAAAGTTCACAAAATGATAGCAGTTCACATTGTAAGCCACATTCAATTATAGTAGGTTTCATAGATACCGTAAAATTGGTGTTTGAAAAAATATTGTTCAACTATAGGTTTCTAAAATCTCAAGATCTTAAATTAAACCTTATATTTTATAACATTTAATAATGGTTCCCTCTCTTTAAAACCCAAAGGTCAAAAAGCCATTCAAATTTATTTAAAAAAAAAGGTATCATGCACTGTAGATTCCCTGAAACATAAACAAAGATTTTCAAAACTAGGCTGTAAGTTCAGTGAAAATAAATTTGTTTTATAATTGGAAGTCTGTATACAATGCCATGACATAGAAATCAATTTATTTAAAATCTTTAATTAAAAGAAAAATTGTTTTCAACATTCTTTTACCATATAACACAAATGGACATGATACTTTGAGTTTATTAAAAAATTAGAATGTAAAATATTAATAACAATTATTTTCATAGCTGAATTAGGAGAGTATTAACTAGAATAGGTAGACTCCAAAGATTGGCCTCATATTTTCTTTAGCCATTTTTCGTTACTGGAATACTGATACCTACTTTGCAGTAGTACATATTATGTCTAGACTAACACTAGGTACTCTTCATAGACCAGGACTCTGTGCTGTTCTGTGGAGCTCACACTAGAATTCAATACCTCTTTGATTAAAAATAAGAAAATTATTAATAGTTTCTACTATCAATTCTCCAAAGAGAACACAGAATGACATCTTGATCAAGCAGAGTCTAGTTTTTTAACTACTGTATTGGGGAAAATCCCATCTGGACTGAGGCTTAGTTGTGTCTTAGAAGGGGAGTTTAAGGGTGATATTTTTAAGGTTCAAGGATCTCCTTGCCAGTGGTTTAAGGCAAATCTTTTAATGTGGAATTGATTTGGGGCTGAGCAAAGTTCTTCATGTAATAGCTAAGAATTGGAAGACAGGAAGAAGTAAGGAATAAATCTTGGCAGGTGAATAGTTGTTTCATAAGCAAGTGGGGTTGACCAGTTCCGTGATCTATTGTCTCAAGAAGGGGCTTGGTTGAAATCTCTATTGATTGGATAAATGGATTTTTCTGTAGTTCCAGAAGCAAACAATAAAGTTATGTATTATAGCTTTATTTTCTTGGGTAGAGATTCTCTGGAATAAATTTTAAAGAATTATAATGTAAATTTAGTTCTGAGTGTTTAAATCTGGGACCCCAGGAATATTAATTCTCAATATTTGGAACTGATAGCAATCTCACTGGCTATATACACCAAGAGCAGAACAACCAAAAAAAAAAAAAAAAAGACAGATTCTCTCATGTAAATGTAAAAATAATCATATATTCATCTGCTATAAAAATAAAAAGACAGTTGCAAGGTAAGCACATTCACACACAATCCCAGAAGCATTCTACCTTGGAAAAAGTATAATATGAACCACCTGAATAATCTCTGTCAAATATATACCTCAAATTATTTTGTCTTTCTGAATTTTTGAAGAGAGACATTTTAAGGATGAACAATGACATTTATATTGGGCATTATATCTCTGGTCCTCATTTTGTTAAATTGTATATTAGATGAAACTGAAATACATACCTATGAACTCTAAGATATTTCCAAGTATTCAAATGTGTTTGAATAGAAGATCTGAGCGTCAATGTGACTGAAAGGCCACATGGGGCCTGCATCAAAGAATCAGCTGATTGTTAAAATAAGTAGCCATGGCATTAGTGTATTTTTAGAATCCATTGTCTGTGCATAAGCAATGTAGATTCGTGAAATAAAATGGCATTTGGCCTCCTAACAATGTGCTTGAAATTATTTTCTTCAGAATACTCCCTATATTTAAGAAACGGATTAGATATATAAATACTTCCTCTCCCTCTTTTTCTCTTCCCTTTTCTCTTAGTGTCCTCCTCTTCCTCCCTTCTTTTTATCTCTTAATTTCCTTTCCTTTTCATCCTACAAATAGATATATCCCCAGCTTGTGCTATCCATTGTACCAGGGCTGTTGAGAGCAATGGGAAGATGAATCAGAACTATGGGTATAAACATATCACTGCCTTTTATAATATATATAGGGCATTTTAAATTTTATTAAATATAGGAATGAAAGCAACATCTGTAATTGACAGATAATATTAATACTTTTCATGTCTTTATGACATCTTTCCAGTGGGACCACAGGCATTGACTTGTTCTGAAACAATACAAAGAGTTTGTTCTATGATTTCTCCTATTCAAGGGATCTTTGGAATCAGTTCGGGCCTGTCTAGTTATGTAAACTATCTTCTTGTCTTTATAGGCTTCCTTTTGATAAGGAATATCGTTTAAATGCTAAAGTAAAATCCTCATCAGAACTTTCAGAAATCAGGCCAATCTAATATGTAAATATGTACTTTACATGTCTTGTATAAAATGGTAGCAATTACTTCAATGCCTTTCATTTGGGCTTTTTTATTTATGGGTAGCTATAAAAATTTAATAAAAATGAAAAGGCATATAAAAAGGGAAAGGTAAAATCTATAATTATTTGGGTTCATTTATCTAAGTATAACTTCATAGATGACCTATAATTCAAATGAAGCATCTTAATCGTTTGACTCTCACTTATTCTACTGCTATTAATACCAAATTAGACATTAGTTCTTGCCACCTAAACTGGTGTTTGGTAGTTACTTGGGCAGAGGGCAGGATTATAATAGTTCATCGGATGTTAAATGCTACCATTATGATCAATTAGTGTTATCCTCTGAAAATACTAGAGTTTCCATAAATATCCATTATTATCCTCTCATCTTTTGTAATAATTCATAAAGTAGAATGATTTACATATCATTTTTTCTTTCAGAAATAAATGCACTAAAGGAACATATACATTTGCTATAATAAATATCAATATTTTAGTGTTCCTATTATTTGCTCACATCTTCTGGTTGCTGGTTCTTGGATAAAGGAATTGGTGAGGCTTTCAAAATCATTGTGGTGACCTAATATATGGAACATATCAACAACGTAGTGTCTGATATGACGAAATGATACTGGTACATTAACTTGTTTAGATTAAAGTTTCAAATGAAAAAATGCAAGGCATATCAAAGTCTTATAGATATGACCACATCAGCTTGGACAAATCTCAATCAATTTTGAGTAAAAATAAAGTTCATGGCATATTCCCTTCTTTTCTACTTCACGGATGTCAGGAAATATAAAGCAAATGCCTCAGAAGAAGACACTTTTAAAAACACAGGATATCATTATGTTTTAAAATGATTAAAAATCATATTTTCAAAAATAGAGTGAATTTCTAAATATAACTATAAAGTATGTTCAGACTTCAGACATCTGTGATCTACCTATATAATCAAGGAAAGTAATCAGAAAAATGAATATTCCTAGAGGCTGAAGCAAATCACTCTCAAATATGCTATACTTAGTAGTATAAAATGAAATACAGGTCAAGATTCAGGAACCATGGGAAGGCTTACATTTCTATCTGGTTATTATGAGCATTAAAGAAAGATAATATCATTGAAAGAAGGCAGAATTACTAATGTTGGGCAGAATTCCCATTTCACATTGTTAAATTTTACACCATTCAGCTGTGTTTTAAAAAGAAAACTAGGATCACATTTTTATCACCAAGGCAATAACATTAAATATAATAATATGAAAATTATGTTTGAAAATTCTAATCAATTTTAGCAGCTTACTAAAAGTATTCAATTTTTCAAGTAGAAAAACATCATAATGAGATTTGAAAACTATTTGCATGAGAAAGAAAAAATAAAGTAGCAAATTAACAAGCAGTTCTAGTATTTAAGTGATATATGTATATATATTAATATATATGTGTGTGTGTGTTTTTAATTATGTATATTTCATAAAGTTTTAGGAGAGGAGATTCAACCTTTGGAAGATAATATACTAGGTCTATAAGTCCACTATAAAAATGATCATATCAACTTGGGCAAATTGCAATGAATTAATGCAACTGGTATATTTATTTTAGATTCAATTCATGAGTGATAAATACAAAAAGATAATAAAACCAGAGTCTAAACCCCCATCACCTAATAAAGGAACACATTCCATCTTGTTTTTCTACTTTCACAACAAAAAATTCAACCCTAGAACTATAGATCTCTTAATTAGGTTCCCCTCAGTTAAGTGCAAAAAAGAAAAATCTGAAGTCTGTTCCCAGAAAAGTCAGTTTTGATAAACATTTTGACTGTAGGATAAGAGAACCTAACTAACACCAATATGAGAAGAATGCTAAGAAACATTCTTCTAAGGCATATCTTTCTTGGAGGCATTGATATTAGACATTAATACAAGACTTAAATCAGAATTAATAGCATCTATTAAATTTTCCATAGCACGAATTCAAAGAACTAAATACATCAGTAAAACTTGGATCATTAACCATTTAATACTAAACCCTTTAAAAAAATATGTGGTCCTCAGACAGTGTTCTATACCTCCCTTCCATACCTTCTTTCTTTGTAGGTTTGAAAATTTTAACACTGGATAGAGAATTGTTATACAAGAATCTCAATGCATTCTAAAAACTAAGTAAGTATACTTTGACTTGCTGTAACAGAGTTATCCACTATTTAATTAATTTTAAGACCTGTGGTGTACAGTTGGGAGATTCCTTTTATCCTATTCCTCCCTGAAGGCCCATATACTAATATATCTCATATTAGTGAAGCTAAGGTATTCCAGAAAGCTTAGGAATATTCTTATGCTATATTATGGCAAGCCAAAGCCTTAGCAAAATTAGTTTTCACAGCACATATATTTTCCCCTGACATAATATGGAAAATTGTGTAAATGCATACCTTAATTTCCTAAAAAACATGAAATGATCTTTCAAACAAATGGCCATATCTTTTTATATCATATTTATGGGTTTTAGGAGGTGCGCAATAGTAGCTAATGCTTAGTAACCGTGTGCCAGACACTGTTCTAAGTGCTTTAATGTAGCATCTCACATAACCTTGCCTGCAGCTCTATATGAGAGAGGTACCTTCACTGTTCTCATTTTACAAATGAGGGACTAAGGCACATGGAAACTAGGAAAATTGGCAAAGTTTACAGAGCCATAATTGGCAGAACCAGGATTTAAAGTGAGTCAGTCAAACTGTAGAACCTGTGCTCTTAACCATGACAGTGTTTTATCTCACTCTGTAAAATATTAAATGTTCCTTGGTCCACATTAGAGCCCTTAATTTATCTAACGAGGTGTTTAAAATAACTATCCATCTCATCTGCATGAAGAGTATGTGGTGTATTTTGGTTTCACTATTGAGTACATAGAAGCTAGGTTTACTCTTTGCCCTTGACAACTGGACAAGATGTTATAAAGCAAGCAAGGTGGTCATACCTCCCCTTCTCATTCAGCTGCTCTCTAGGTGCTTAGATATTTTCTTAAAACTCTAGCTCTTTTTATAACAGTGTCCCCTTGCTCGTAGGCCATTATCAACTAATCCTTCTAGATAAAACTTAAAAAAATTTGATTAGATCCCACTTATTTATTTTTGTTGCTGCGGCGATTGCTTTGGGGTTCTTCTTCAAGAATTCCTTACCTAGGCTGAGGTCTGAAAGGGTCTTCCCGACATCTTCATTTAGAATTCTTAAGGTTTCATGCCTTAGGTTTAAGTCTGTTATCCATCTTGA
>NW_012149742.1:441694-483609 GCF_000956105.1 Propithecus coquereli | reverse complement strand
CTCCTAATATATTCTGTCCTATTTAATTTTCCATCTAATTAAATTGTTCAAAAAAACCTCAACCATTTATAAAAGTAATCACTTTCTTCAAAATCAAGTTATCATTAATCTTTAGTTTTTTAAAAAAAGGTTGAGATTAGAAAGCAAAATAAAATGAACTTTATATGGCCCATTCTCTGTCTGACCTGCAGGGAATAGAGTTCAATAGGGGAGTGGGAAGAATTAATGTCACAATTCTCAAAATGAGGTATTAATATTCCTACGCTACAGTGATAGTCTGTGAGTGAGGGAATGTGGGTGCTAAAAACCATAAATAAATATAATTTACTTTCCAGAAGCATACATTTTACTAGGTGGTAATTATTTAAAACATTATTTTTCATTTTAAAAAGAGGTGTCATAAAATCACATGCAACATTTATATGTTTTTTTAAGGATAAAACAGAGACTTGACATAAATTTTATTTTTTCACCTTTTAAAGCCTACATACATATATGCCTCCCTCCTTTCCCCGGGGCAAAGTCAGGATTTCCTGACATCGGCATCTTTAAGACTACAGATTGAGAATTACTTGATCAGGAATACATGGAAATTGAGAAATACAGATATTCTAAACTCTGATTGAATGAAATATACTTGGATACTGACAGTCTGCTAAGTACCATCTTCTGGTCTCTAAATTTATTTAATTATCATATTGAATTAATTAGAAAAGGGGGAAAGTATCTTATATCATTTATATTGGTTTTCCAAGAATGATCACATTTGTTAAGAGATATGATATTTTAAAGCTAAAAGAAAAACTAAGGATCAATTGGTCCAACTTCACATCTTTCAAATGGGGGACAAAGTGAGGTGAAATGACATGTTTCAAATTATGGTACACATTATGGTTAATGACGAAGTTAGTACTAAAATCCCAGTACCCCTTCTAATCTCTTTCATTGTATTATGAATGGAATTCTTGTAATCAGGATAATTGAAAACCTTATGTACCCAAAGCTACATGTTTCATTTTTTCTTTTGAAATCATTTGTTTCCAAACAGAAAAAGAAGTGGCCAGGAAAAGAAGCTAGTACGTACTGACCACAGAGGGTGTCCACATGGCCCCTTACTGGTATAAATTACTAGCAGTAGGGAGTTAGAGTAAAATGAAAAGAACAAAATAATAACCCTATATACTGCTATTTGTGGTCTTCAATCGAATGAAATCATGGGAGGGAGTCTACAACTAGGAGAATCAGAAGCAAGCTTCCACCTCTGTCAACTCTTGATAGTCAGACATGATGTTCTAGGTAAAAAGAAACTGCTGGAAATAGGTCTTCAGTAATGTGACAGTGAGGTAGGCGGGGAGGGGAAGTGTTCCTTTGTCCTATGATTGGGGCTCGCTCACTCTTTCAGTGAGCCTTTGCATCTGGACTGTGAACTGCACAGGTGTTTCTAAGTTTTTTTCTGCCCCCTTAGATGACACAGGATGTCTAGAGTCAGCTAGGGTAGGGTATCTCCCTTCTCCTGCGTAGGTTTGTCTCTGATAAACCCCCCTGGGGTCAAGCTCTGGTTAACTAGTTTCGCCTAAGTGCAGACCTTGTTCGGAAGAACAGAATGCCCTGGTGTATTTCAACATGGTTCCTCTTCCCCTCCCCCTGCCAGAAGTATGAGGGGATTTTTCTCCATTATTTACTGTTAGAACCTAGTCGAGCTCCTGGGGCTAAAATACAACAAAAAAAGCAAGGAGGCCTTTATAGAACTGGGTCCCCCTGGAGTTTTTAACTCTCAGACTTGTCCACACTCAGCCCCCAGCAGTTCATCAATTACAGTTCAGATTTTCCTAACGTGGCACTGGTTCTGTGGGGGATTCTGCTCTGGTATGTGGTGATTCTCTGTGTCCATCTCTCTGTTTTTCCAACTTTGGGGGCAGTGGTTTGTTTTGTGACCTCACTTCTTTTACAGATCTAAGAAGGGTTGTTGATGTTTTCAGTTTGTTCAGCTTTTTACTTGTTAGAATATAGTGGCATCTTCCAAGCTCCTTACGCTTGGAACTGGAAACCAGAAATTCCTCCTCTATCAACCCTATCTAGCTTTGTACTGAGTTCAGCCTCTGTCTAGATAGACATAAAGAAGTGAATTAAACTCTATGTACTTTAATTTGTCCATTTGTAAAATAGAGCGCCTGGACTTGATATTACACTTAAAAGCCCAAGAAGCAACAATTGTTTGCCAATCCCTGTTATCTTCCCCTTCTTAGGAAACTTCTGTAATGCTGTGATTGTAAATGCCTCCTTATTTCTCTGAACATTTTGGTGTTTTAACAGCGTCCTATCATTTAAGAGTTTAAGAAAGGACATTTGCACAATTCCCTATGATATCTCAAATATAAATATAAAACATGCCTAAAAAAAATGGCTAAAGTCAGCAATACCTAAATGGTCACCTAAGGACCACTGCAGAAATCGAAATAGATGATCTCAAAGAATTAGACATATTATTCTGTTAAGCACTTCCAACGGACCATCCCTCAAATAAGTTTATTTAATAACAGTTTGAAGTTTGTGCATTAAAAATGAAAACATTTGAAGACCAAAAGCATTTGCAATTATAGCTGTGGAATTTTAGGCATATTGAAAATTTTCAGGAAAAACATTTTTGCTAGGATTATTTTCTCGCTCTATAGGTGATAACCCTATCTGTTTACATGCATGTGATGGTTTGGTCAAAGGGCACAGGCCTTTTCACAAAGTAGGGCCTAATTTTGTCATAACCAGCAAGAGCAGGCAAAACATAATTTTTTGATTGGCAATTGTTCTTCTTTGGTTAGAAAAATACCAACATGTTCCAGAGGCATCACTCTCTATCCTCAATGATGATGTTAGCTAACATTTATTTGGGGGATGTTTTAGTTGTGCCAGATGTAGCCAGAAATACCAATCTTCGCATGATTTATATTCCTTCACCTAAAATTTCAGGATATACCAGACAGTGAATTAATCCCTTAATTACTGAATATATAACCAGATACTTTTATTAATCAAGTCACTACTTACAGAGTCCCTGTAATATTCTGGGTTCTGTGGTGCTGAGCACTAGGACTGCAATAACAAATACAACAGTCCTTGTCTAACTGTTGCTGCCAGACTCACAAACACCATTATATCAGCTAGATCTGTCTTGTCTGGGGATCTGAACATGAGTTGTGAGACCTCTTCTCCTCACTTCTTCTAAGAGGTACGCCTAAGGAAGAATCTCATCTGTTCTTCTCTTGTTCTTAACCATTTTTCTTATATGGATAATAAGAAATAGACCTTCTCCCTTAAAACTTAAAGCAAAAGTGGTCTCCTATCTTTACATTGTTTTTTCTCCTACTGTTACGGGACATCTCCAAGCAGGAAGTATCTCTAGTCCCATTACACTACTTCATCTTCATGAGATAGAAACCAGTAGAAAGAAAGAAGCTGACCATAAGGAAGAATACAGATTTACATTTTATATAATTTTGTCTTTACCATCAAACTTCAGCCACTATTGTCAATTTCTTTAATTTGCTCCCAGTACCTGCATGTATGTTCAGGTACCAATGGAGGAGGAGGGAAAATGGGAGAAAGGGAAGGAGTGGGAGGAACAGTGGCCACTTACAGGCCCCGGAAGCCTTTGGGTGCAGTGTGTAACATGCTCTAGAGGCAGCCTGAAAAATCATGTAGCCAACTTAAGGAAAGATGCCAGGAAAGTGATGAAGATGATTCCCTTCCCCTTGTATTCTCGACAGCACATTATTCATGCTGTTGCCGGCACCAATGGATAAATTAGACTGTCTGAATATTCTTGGCAGAACAGAAACTATAATAGCAAACTGAGTTATACAACATTCTGAACGAAATGCAATAAGGCATGTAATCAGCCAAATCAACTCCAAAGTTAAGCTCAAGAAAAAGTCCTCTGCTCTCCGTTGTGTGTTTGTGTGGTATAATCTGTTTTCTATTCTGGAATAAAGTCAAAGTGAGAGTAACTTTGACATTACAAATTATCTGCATCACAGTGAGCTCCATCATACAGACAATTTATATTGAGGAATATGGTTTCAGGGAGGGTTAAAATAAATTATGGAAGGAAACATGTGGTTGGATAATGAATTTATCATGATCACTGTCTTCTTAATATTTGTTGAACAAAGACATAATTATGCTGTTGAGATATTTTAAGTGTCAATTAAATAGCATACAGCTATGGAGCAGTAGTCATTTACATCAGCAGTCCCCAACCTTTTTGGCACCAGAGACTGGTTTCATGGAAAACAATTTTTCTACGGAGCAGGGGGCAATGGGAGGGATGGCTTTGGGATGATTTAAGCCCACTACTTTTATTGTGCAGTCAAACCTCTCTGCTAATGATAATCTGTATTTGTAGCTGCTCCCCAGCTCTAGCATCACCACCTCAGCTCCACCTCAGATCATCAAACATTAGCTTCTCATAAGGAGAGCGCAACCTAGATCCCTCCCATGCACAGTTTACAGTAGCGTTAACACTCCTATGCGAATGTGATGCCACTGCCGATCTGACAGGAGGCAGAGCTCAGGCAGTGATGCGAGCAATGGGGAGCGGCTGTAAATACAGGTGAAGTTTCGCTCTCTTGCTCACTGCCCACCTCCTGATGTGTGGCCCAGTTCCTAACAGACCATGGATCCCTTCCAGTCCGTGGTCTAGGGGTTGAGTTCTGCAGATTTAGACAAATAAATAAGGTTCTCCTGTTGTGATACTCAGTTTTCTTCACTCTAAACCAAAATACAGATCAGAATACAAACTCTAAACCAAAACACAGATACAAAATACAAGATCAGAATATTCTGATCAAGATATTCTCATTCATTTTAAGTAGTTATTTACATTTTGGATTATTACTTTAATTCAAATTCTATTTGTTACATTATAGAAAGGGTTTGCTATGCTTATATATGTTTATATGTTTATGCAAACTACACTTAAACCCTCGTTAAACTTAGATCTTCAATTCAGTTTACACATACACAGTGTTCTGTGCTTCATAAGCATATCAGCCTCAAAATTGTTAGTAGTTATTCTCAAAAAAGAAATAATAAAAACCTCAAGCAAAGTGAAAAGCCATGTTTTGTGGGCATCTATATCTGATCATTTAAACTTGCCTTCAATCACTAATGGGAACATCGTGTCAAGATGTAGGCAGTTTTGTATGGTTTCTTTTGGTAGAAGGTTTTAAAAACAGGAAAAGGAACAATAAGGAGAGAAAAGTTGATCACTCAATTCATTTTCAATGCACAGTTCACATTCTATTCTTTAAGTAAGTTTTTGCTTAGGAAGATAGAATAACTCAATAGGATTTCATAGAAATTCTGTTGGAGAGCAAGTACCTGAGGCCTGTGTGGGAGGAGCAGGTGTGGAACAGTTCAGGATGATCAACAAATGAGCTGTCTCATTATTTAGTCATGACATGACTCGATACTAGGAAATGGTGGAAATTTTGAAAAAAATTGTAATTAGAAGCATTTCAGAGAAGGGATCAGTAAAATCAACAATAAACAGCAAGGGAAATGGTATCTTTATGTATAAAATTCAGCTGCAGACTTGCATGTTTAATTGAACAAGTGCCTCTAACTCATTGTATCCCTAAAATGAATATATCATCTTCCCCAGAACAAAAATACGCCTGCCTCCTCTCATAAATTACCTCTCAGTAAACCAATTCCACTATCTACTGTGTTGCCTAGCCTAGAAATTTAAACACTACCCTCAATTCTACCCTGCCTTTCACCCCCTACATCCATGCAATCACCAAATCTTAGAAAACAAATTCCCCGAAGCTTTGGACTTGCCTGTTTGCCTCAATCCCAACTACCTCTGCTCAAATAAAGCCATGATCTTTCTTCTTGATTATTGCAGCAATTGCCTTACTGGTTACCCTCCCACTGCTCTAGTTTACTTATGTAGTGAGCAGGATCTTTTTTGAAATGCAAATCTGATATCCTGTCAGTCACCTGCTAAAAACCCTGTGCTCTTTGAATGAAATAATATCCTTCCTAACAAGATCCTACCTTTTTCTCCAGACTCACCATACAACACCACCGATGCAAAGCTTCTAGGTTCTTGAATGTACTGTGAGCTCTATTTCACTACTGACAGTTGACCAGGATTCAATCTGTACCTCTAATATTTTAATATCATTTAAATATTTAAAATTTGTCATTTAAAACCTTCATTTTTATATCCTGTCTGAATCTGGCTGAGTTGGGTAGAAGAACTCTAATGCAAACATGGTGAGAAAATTGTTTTCTATTATTGGGCCACTTTGCTTAAACTTTACTTGTAATTTGCATATGAGCCAGTAGGCTATTTGGGTCAGCCTCACTGTTGAGTTATTAAATTCAAAGCTATTAAATTCAAATTTATATTTTATTCACAAGGTTTGAATCAAAAGTAAAAATAATTTCTATCATTGCTCTCCTCTCTCAGAGGGCACATATAGGAGACTCACTTTATCACCACCAATTCTACTCATTTTCTCCCTCCCACTCTTCACCAGAAACCTACAAGCACAACATTTAATATTCTCTTGTTTCCACAACCCCACTCTCTCTAAGCTCTGAACTATGTCAGTAAACCTGGCCTCTTTGGGCTTCTCTTAGTTTCACTCGTTTCACCCACTATCCTGATTCTCTACAAGATGCATGCCCAAGGATTTCATGGAGCAAGAATGTGAGTTGGAGGTGGAGAAAATCTGAAGACTCCACATTAAAGGCTTTTCTCCATGGAATATTTATAATTTTGTCTTTGTTATACACATATCACAGTGTTGCAGTGGTGTGATCACAATGTTTTTCTTCAGGAGAAATATTTATCAAAGCATTGTCTAAAAATGTCAATGGAATATCAGTAACACCGATTGAAACTTCACTTTGCGTAGAAACATGTGGACAACAAAATGGAAGAAAGAGCTGACAAATGCAAAAGAGTAACACCCGACTGAAAAAAAGTATTATAAAGGAAGTTCAGGATCTGAGTGAGCTGAAGTCTGCCTTAATGTTAAGGCGAATGGCAAGTATTTCTGTTATAAATCTTTTTTTTCCCCTTGCCTCACCTTAAAAATCACGCCTGTCTATTGCATTGTAGCAGATATGGTAGATAGACTAACTCAATGTCCGTTCTAACTTCCTCATGTGTTTTCCTGTGCTACAGAATCTGGGGGACTAAAAACTGCATTTCCTACGTGCCCTTGCAGCTAGTTTTCAGGATGATTTAGGTTCTGCCAATCAGAACTCTCTTTTACGAAGCTCGAATGTGGAACCGAGGACAAGTATTAATATCATAGTATTATTTGTAAAGACTAGTCTAGCTACATTTTATGTTTCCAGTCTGTTATATTATTTCTTTAGTTCCCTTTGTTATTTATGCTGGGTTTTGTTTGTGTATTTTTGTAAGCCACTTTAAGAACTTTCAAGATCATCCAATATTGAGCATATATTTTAGAGAATTTTGAGCACCCTTATGTTCAATAACATCATTAAAAACTTATCTTCAATATCATTGTAAAATTTCTTCAAAAAGTCTTGGCTTCTCTGATACTCAACAAAAGACGTCTTCCTGCTATTCTAATTTATACTTACTTCATTTTTGGATGTGGGAGGTGTTGAATTTTTTTAATGTTTTTAAGCCATTTATGGACCTTCTTTAGAAAATTGAAATTTATGCCTGCTATGGTTTGAATATATCCACCACAGTTTATGTACTGTAAACTTAATCCCCAATGCAACAATGTTGAGAGGTGGGACCTTAAAATGTGATTAAGTCATTAGGCTCTGCCCTGATGAATGAATTAATATTTTTATTGCAGGAGTGGATTTGTTATTGTGAGAGTAGGTTTGTTATAAAAGAGAGTCCAGCCCTCTCATGAGTGCTCTCTCACTATCTGATGTCTTTCACCATGGGATGACACAGCACAGAGACCTCACCAGATGCTGGCACCTTGGTATTTAACTTCCGAGCCACGGGAACTATGAGAAATAATTTTTTTCTTTATAAATTACACAGTCTGTTCTATTCTGTTACAGCAATACAAAACAGACAATGCCCTTCGTTATTTATTTATTGGAACTTTATGTTTATATGAAAGCATATTGTCATTATTTGGAGGATATTATCTATTACTTTTATTGAATATATCTTTCCAACTTATTTTTCAGATTTTAGTAATAGTTTTTTTTTGTTTTAAGTAGTGTTCAAAAGAGTTCTTGTGGAGCCAGGGCAACAGGGTAGGGTATGTTGTTAAATACTACAATGAGCTCACATAAAACAAAACTATTCAACACTTTAGACATTGTTTAGATATTTCCTGTTTGAAAGATAGAATGAAAACAAAAAAGAATTAACTGAAGGCTAAAAAAGATGAGGAAGAAAACTTAAAATACATCTGGTAATTTTAAATGAATACTAATTTCCAACCATTAAAAGTTTTGAATCTTTTATTACCACATAACTGCTTTTAGTAATGTTTTAAGAGCTGTGAAGAAAAAGAGTCAACAAAAGACTAGAAATGGGAAAACACTGCTCCCATGTTCACAGAAGGAGAAAAAGATAGCATGTGAAAAGTAACAGTGAGCTTGATATTATGTCCTGGAATAACCCTAGCTTTGCTAACTAAATAGATGATTTGTAAATATTTAAGAGTGACCTATAAAAACCATGACAGCCCTAAATTGGTATGTTTTCCTTTCTGCTCAAATAACAAACTAACAAATCAGGAAATTTCACCTTGTTGGGTTTCAGTTGAATATTTGCTAACTCTCTCATACATCATTGTTGTCAGGAAAAATAAGAATGGACTGCTTGATTCATAGCTGGATAAACAGTATTACCCCCGAAACTTGATCATTTGGTTGAAAGAAGTTGCTTCAAGAGGTGATCATAAAAATTTTTGCTTGGAACATGGAAAAGGATATAGAAAACAATTTTGAGTATGCACTCTTTATACATATAGAAATTATGTATGTACTTTTTAAAAATTTATATTTAATAACAAAGATTGTGTATACTTATCATGTACAACATGTTTTGAAATATATATGCATCGTGGAATGGCTCAAATCAGCAAATTAACTGATGCATTGCCTCACATTCTTTTCTTCTTTTTTCTCCTTTTTTTTTTTTTTTTTTTTTTTAATTTCAGCGTCTTATAGGTATACAAATGTTTAGGTTACATATATTGCCTTTCTGCCTTTGCCCCGCCCAAGTCACAGCTTCAAGCATGTCCGTCCCCCAGATGGTGCACACCACACCCATCAGGTGTGAATATACCCATCTCCTCCTGCCCCCTCCCACCTTCTCGACACTCAATGAATGTTACTACTATATGTGCACATAAGCGTTGATAAATTAATACCAATTTGATGGTGAGTACATGTGGTGCTTGCTTTTTCATTCTTGTGATACTTCACTTAGTAGAATGGGCTTCAGCTCTATCAAGGATAATACAAGAGGTGCTAGATCATAATTTTTTGTGGCTAAGTAGAACTCCATGGTATAAATATACCACATTTTATTAATCCACTCATGGATTTATGGACACTGGGTTGTTTCCACATCTTTGCAATTGTGAATTACGTTGCTATAAACATTCTAGTGTAGATGTCCTTTTTATAGAATGTCCTTTTTCCTTTGGGTAGATGCCCAGTAACAAGACTGCTGCATCAAACGGTAGTTTTGATTGTTTTGTAGATCTTTTGTTCCTTTCTTCCTCTCTTGCTGTCTTCCTGTATGATTAGATGGTTTTCTTAAGTGGTATGTTTTATTTCCTTACATTTTATCTCTTGTGTATCTACTTTAGGTTTTTGCTTTGTGATTACCATGAGTGTTATGAAATTTAGTTCAGGTATGTGACCTCAAAGTGAGTTGTAGAACATTGTGAGTAGAAAAAGTATACTGGCACAACAGTAACTGCTGCTTGCTCAGAACAATCTCCACACTCTTGAATAAATTATAGAAAACTCAAGCAATCCATTTAAGCAGAGAGTAAATAGATGAAGAAAGCAACCAGGTGGTTTACCACACCATCAGTGACTTTTTTTCCTCTTTCCTTTTCCCTTTACTCCTCAATGTATAAAAGGTTAGATAGGCATGCATTGCAAGCATGGAAATCTACCTCATCTTTCTGCCACCCAAGACTGCCTTGTATGTAAGTTCTCCTTTAATAAATCTTTGACTACCTACCAACCTGGAGTGGTAAACCTCTTTCTTTGGTCTGAGCTTGTCCTCCACTTACAAAGTGTACTTTTATATTCCAGCAGGGAGTTTTCCCAACCCATGAGGCTTACTTAAAACATCTTATAGTTATAACAGACTATTGTAAACCAATAACAACTTAAATTTTATATCATAAAACTCATTGTTTTTCTTCTCCTCCACCACATTTTATGTTTTTGATGTCACAATTTACATCATTTTATGTTGTATATCACTTAATAAATTGATTTAGTTATTATTTTAATAGTTTTGTCTTTTAATCTTCCTATTAAAGATATAAATGATTTATACACCGCCATTGCTATATTATTTTGTATTTGACTATGTATTTACTTTTACCAGTGACATTTATACTTTCATACGTTTTCCTGTTACTAACTAGCATACTTTTCTTTCAGCTTGAAGTTCTTCCTTAATCAAATTTCATAAGACATATCTAGTGGTGACAAACTCTCTCAGCCTTTTTGTCCAGAAAAGCCTTTATCTTGCTTTCATTTCTGAAGGATAGATTTGTCAGGTAAAGTATTTTTGATTGGCAGGCTTTTTTTTTTTTTTCTTTAGCACTTTGAATATGTCATCCCAATATCTCCTGGCTTGTAAAGTTTCTATGGAGAAGTCCACTGCTGGCCTTATTTGAACTCCCTTATCTGTGATATGCTTATTTTCTCTTGATGCTTTCCAGATCTCCTCTTTGTTCTTGACTTTTGACAGTTTGATTATAACATAACTTAGTGTAGTCTTGTTTGGATTGAAATTTATAGGAGACTTTTGACCTCTACCTAGATATTTATATCTTTCCCCAGATTTGGAAAGTTTTCTGCTTTTATATATATTTTTAAAGTTCTGGCCTTTTGTCTCTCTCTTCTTCATGAATTCTTCTAATTTCAATATTTGCTCTTTAGGTTCTATCCCATAAGTTTTATAGGTTTTTCTCATTTCCTTTTCATTCCTTTTTTTTTTCTCCTCTGTGTATTTTCAAATAATGTACCTTTGAGTTCCCAGATTCTTTCTTCAGCTGGATCAACCTATTGCCTTTTTCATTTTATTTGCTGTATTCTTTAGCTTCTGAATTTGTTTGATTTTTTTTTTTTAATCATTCATTCTCTCTGTTAAAGTTCTCATTTTGGTCACTTATCATTTTCCTGATATTTTTGATTTCTTTCCATATATTTTCTTGAAGTTTACTGAGATTCCTTCAAAGAATTATTTTGAATCTTTTTTCAGGCAGCTTATACATCTCTATTTTTTCAGGGTTGGTTACTGGTGCCTTATTTTCTTTCTTTGGTGATGTCACATCTCCTGATTATTCTTGATCCTCATGGCTGTAAGTTTGTGTCTATGCATTTGAAGAAGTAAGGAATAATTCCAGTGTTTGCAGATTGGCTTTGTCTGGGAAAAACATTCACAAATCTGTCCAGAAATTCTGGGCAGGACTTCTGGTGTAGTCCATGGGCTGGCTCCTTCTGCTGGAATCCTTAGGCAGGTTGGCTTGCTGCCTGGGTCAGCAAGTGCCTGAGCCTGGTGCTTAGGTTTGTGAAGTTTGGACTGGAGCCTAGATGCACTGGGGTAGATCTACTGATTGGGTCCACAGGCCAGGCCTAGATCTTATATCCACAAGAGTTGTCATAAAGCCTGGGTCCACAGAAGCTGACTTGGTTCTTGTGTGGGTCTTGAACCTGAGTCTGCTGGAGTGGGCCTGGGACCCTGGGTCCACAGGGACTGGCCTAGACACTGGTTTTGCAGAGGTGATCCTAGACCCTGGGCCCACTGAATCCTGGGACTGGCCTGTAGCTAGGGCAGGGCTAGACCTTGGAGCTATGTGGGCCAGCCTGGCTCTGTGCTGGTCTGGAACCTGGGAGGGGCCTGGAGCTTGGGGCTACAGGGCCTGGCCTGGAGGTTGAGTCCATGGATAACAACCTGATGACTAGGGTTGCAGGGCTGGCCTGGTACTGTGGTGGGCCTGAATCCTGGGGCTACTGGAGCAAGCCTGTGGCTGGTTTGGGCCTGGAGGCTGAATTGGTGGGGCCAGCCTGTAGCATGGGGCCACAAAGGCTTGTCTGGAGCCAGAGTCTGTGGGGGCTGGCTTGATGCTGGGTGGACCTGAAACCCAGGAAATTGGGTGTAGTGCTGGGGCCCATGTGGAGCTGGGGCTGCACAGCCTGGTGGTGATGTGGGCAGGTCTGGAGATGGGCTGTGGGATCCAGCCTTGTGCTGAGGTGGGCCTAGAGGTTGAGTCTGTAGATAATGACCCAGAGTCTGGGGCCACGGAGGTCTGTCTGCCACTAGGTTTTATTGGGACAAGCCCAGTGGTAACTGGAGGCAAAGGCCTGTGCTTACCTCCCTCTCACTCCCCCAAACAGTGGATATCTCTTTCCATGGTGTGCTGCCTGGGGCTGGGGGAAGAGTGATGCACGTAATGTTAGACTGTCCTTGACACCCTCTTCAATGTGCCTTTTCTTATTTTTGTGCTACATTCAGGTGCTATAATCTCTTACTTGATTTCCTTAGTTTTTGTGAAGGTGTTTTCAAGCATAGGTAGTTATTCAAGTTGATATTTCTGTAGGGGGAAGAACTGCAAATTGCTACTCCATCATCTTGCTGATATCTGGCTTGCAGCTCATTTACGTATTTCTGTGTTAAAATTATGTTGATTATAAAAGCTATACAAAAGGTGAAATTGAAAAGAATGAGATAAAGATTGAGTACATAACATTTGATTCGCGAACACATAAAATTATTCTAAAAATATATTATTAACATTCTAAATGCTTGCTCTTTAAATGTCTTATTTGGGATGCTTGCATTTAATTATTTAGCAATATTCCAAGGCACAACATATATTTATTGCTTGTTTATCTTCAACAATTAATTATATAAAACTATATTTGGAATGATCTTCTTGATAATTAAAAAATTTGGGGCCTGATTTCTTGCCAAATCTGCTTAGATTTTCACAGTGTGTAATATGTATGATTATGAGGCCATACTAGATGAAGTTATGCCATTTTATTCTTCTTTACTTACACTTGCAAAATAGTATTATTTCCGGTTGTAATTTCCTAGCGGAAATCTTTTAAACTACTTTTATTCACTTATTAACTAAGAAATCCACTTACAGCACACAAACTACAATGCATAGCAATATACTAACTATGAACAATAAACTCTTAGATTATCATCATCAAACCCTCTATGTTAAAAAACTCACATTCACTCTTACATTGAAACCTAGTTGGATTATGAGTCAATTCATATCAGAAATACTAGTGAAGATTAATATTGTGTCATTGTGTAAGTAAAAAATATATAAGTAAAGTTTCTCTAATATTTTTTTCCATGCCAATGGCTCTAATAATCCAATCCCAAATAAGAACATCTCACTTTATAGACCAGCATTTTTCACATGAATGACTTAACTGAAGAAGACATATGAAGCATGATTGTTAAATCTGCAGGTGACACAAAATAGAAGGGACAATTAACATACTGGATAGTTTTGTTTTTTTTTCATGTTCCTGGAATTCGTGATATGAGTAAAGTTCTAATTAAGTCCAAGTCCAAGCACAAGACTTCTCAAGATGGTAGGAAATGGGAGAGTACAGGTAGAATCCACCAGTTACTGGAGATTCAGACTTCATTGTGTTGAATATGAGATAAATCTCAGAAAGAGATTCATATGGGTTGTTGAGTGACAGGTCAAATAAGTAAATACCTGGAATGATAGATGTCCCTATTGATATTGGGATATTGAACATTTGGGAGGTGAATACTATAGTAATGTATATTTAAATAGTTCTAGTTTGTTTTGCTATATAAGTAGTAGCCATTCACAATGCTTTTGTACATCTAAGCATATTTATTTAATGATGGTTGTGAGCTTTATGATGTAACAAAATTTCCTTCAGCTATATCAGGTATTACCCATTTACATAAGCCTTCTTTCTCGAGGCACAACTTTTCGTTCTTTCTACAGACCTGCACAGTAAATAAAAGAGCTGAATTTGTTTATGCTGAAAAAAACGTGAGAAAACACAATATGGTCTTAAAATATGTGAAAGACTGTAGAGTAGAAAAGAGATTATGCATAACATGAAAATTTCCGTAGGGTAGAGTTAAAATCAATGAGTGAAAATTCTTAAGGTAAACATTTTTCTCTTAAAAAATGTTTTCCTAAGTCTTATAGTGCTTCCTAAAACAGTAGGGTTCTCCTCTGTCTTGTGAAGCAGAGAGAAGTCTTTAAGCACAGAGAATCGTCACTTGATCATAGAATTTATGTAATTATTTACTCCATAATGTGTGGGATGAATTTACTCATCATTAAGAGAGTTTCTTGCTATTAGATGCCGTGATTCTACAGACCAATTTATACTTGAAAAAACTTTATTTTCATATTAGTCTTCTGGAAGTCCTCATTAACTTGTTATATGTTTAAAAGACAAGCAAAAATTTTTTTCAAGCTATATTACTGTATGCATTAATCATTTTATTTAATACTATGTAAATAAATTTAAGTAAAATATTATATTTTGCTGATTTGATTGCTACATTCTTCTTACCACCTGAATAAACCCATATAAATCTATTTATTTCATTTCTTTTGGTTTATGTTATAATAGATACATAAGTAAAATAAATAATGCAAAAAAAATTGTACAGGTGATTGTTTCATATTAAATAAATTTTAAGAACAAGAATCAGAAATATAAACTTATTTTTCATCTAAAAGCACACCAAAAATAAGTTTTTATACCTAGGTGACTATATCTGTATCTTGCTTTGCATCTCCATATAACAAGGAAATGAAATTCAGAAAATTTCACTCAATCTATCCTTAGTTATGGTAGTTTATTCAAGTACCATTGTAGAATTTTTAGTCTAAAGTTATATAATTATACCTTACATAATTGACATCAGAAATACATAAAGATGTCTGAAAGAAAAGGTATGATTTCTTGAATAGGTACATTGGGTATATTGTTTTATTTCCCATAATTAATTTACTCATAATATCTTTTATGTCTTAACAGGGCAGAATTTTGGTCATTAATGATTTTCACACATGGGTTAAAATAGAGTAGTAGTAAATATTTTCTGATTGCAGAGTACTTCCTAGTTATTTCTCAAAATGGACTAACTTGTAGTTCTATTCTTATGTACAATCGATGTACATTATCAGCATAAACAAACTTTGTAAAAAATCAAATAGGAATTAAGTTCTGATGTATGAAAACTAGCTAAGAGCTCTTTGTCAACCCATGAGATGCTTATAAATTGAATTTTCCTTAGTATTAAGAAAACAATTTTCTATTACATTTTTTAAAAATGTCTTTTAAAAAGATTTCCTGCACACTGAAAAAAACCAATATTAGTAAGTATAAAGTTCCTATTTCAGTGAAAATCCACAAAGTGTACATTAAATTTATAATTGTTGGAGAAGACACTTAATATTTATTTGTTTTTTGTCAAACATTTTTTTACTTCAGAGATTTAATCTCTGGGTAACCTGAACAAGACAATATCATGACAAATTCTTCAGAATGTGCTTTCCTCGACCCATAAAATAATCTTTAGAAAGTAATTTGTTAAGTTTTTATAAAGTCCAGCTCCCCTCCCAGTAAGTTCTATTTTCTGCTAAATATAGGCATATAGTCTAACTCCTCAAGATATGATTATTAGAATCAACTATTAATGACATCATTACAAATCATATCTTTTAGTATATTCACTTCTTTTCATTCTGAAAGCAAGCATCAAGTTTTTAAGTAGCAGAGTTTTGTTCCTGTTTTATGAGAATGTTTATCTTCAGGAATGTTTATATTCTGAGAATGATTATATTCTATTCTAGGTACTGTTTGTTTGGTTGCCCTTAGCTTTTCTTTCTCAGTAACTATACTGCATATTTGACCCTAAAGCCTTGTTGTTTCAACAATTTTTTTTTTCAAATTGAAAAAATTCTAACTCAATAATTAAATTTGACAGACTCATCGTACTGGCAATTTTCTATTTAATTATAATAACAATTTTTGTGGTTTTTTTCATGTCATTAATGATCAAATCCTTTAATATACCATGACAGTCATTATTTTGCCAGTACATAGTACTTTGCTAAATGACCTGCTTTGTCCTTAGTAAGTTTTATCCAACACGAGAAAAGCCTATTTTGACTTTAATAAATTTTTCACATTCATCTTCAAGAAGACAATGTAAAACTTAAAAAAAAAAAATAGATCTAGGAAGGTGGATAAAAAAAAAGAAACACCTAAACAAATCACACACTTTACATTTGATTTTAAATAAAAATCATTGAACCTAATTTAAGAGTGGTACTTTTAATTTTCATTAATTTCTTGGAAACTTTTCAAAAATGGAAAAGATAAAATAAAATTATGTTTCTGTGGGAAAAATGAATAAATCTAGGGTGAAAAATTAAAGTCAATTTTGCAATACTTCTATAGGGACATTATTACCTCTTTCCTCAAGATGGGAGAAAAGGATACCAAGTTCTGAAGAGTTAGACTGTTTTTCCTCAAATATGACAGAATTGTTGCCTTTTAGGCTGCAACTGACACTGGAATTTTTAGTAAGCCCTAATCAATCACAACTCTTGAAAGCAGCTATTACAATATGATATGAAAGTCAGACTGTGTGACACGAACTTTCCAAAAACCAGTGCTGACAGCAGCTCTCTCCAAGGGTACTCCTTTTCTTCCTCTTTTCTTGAAAAAAAGTGAGAGAGAGGAAGAATGTGAATGCTTCCAGGTTCCAAAAATCGTACTTATCCCTATACATAATTTGGATGTATAAAATCAGTATTTTATAAATAAGAGCATTTGCAAACTGACTTAATGCACTCAAAACAGAAACATAAAGGCTAGCAAACATTGACACATCAAAAATAATTAACATGACCCTTTCATTTAAAGAGATCCATTTAGACTAATATTAACATAAATGTATGTCAATAAGTAAAGTTTCACAGAATCATGTATAATGAAGTTCACAGATACAGGATCAATTTTAAAGCTGATTTTGATTAGGATGGGTACAGTATATGTTTATGCATTTTCTATTTCTATTCATTAATCAAGAAAGCTAATCATACTACTTACATAAAATTTGGATAATGGAGATGGTTCAGCACAGGCGTTTATATGTAACAATAAATAACCAGCTGGAAATGAAAGAAAACAGATTTCCAGCAGGCTATCCTTCTAAATAAACACATGGCTCCGTAAAAGTGTCCATAAATAGTAAATTTCAAACATGAGAATTCTTTTTCTTTTAGAGATTGTACTAAGAAAACCAATAGTTGTTTTTTTTTTTTTAATTCCTTTGTTTTTCCCTCATTCTCCTTTTATTCTAACTGATCACATCCACAACAAGGATAGAAGGAAGATGAGATAGATTACTTTACTACTGAAAGGAATCAGAATATTCCACCCTAAAATATACCACTTTGGCATGAGGATTGTTTTGAGCTGAAGGTAATTGAGAAACAGCAAACACAGCAGGACCTCTCTGCCCTCCCCCTATCTGCCTAAAAGCAGGGCATAAATTTCCCTTTGTAAAGGTGACACATATTTTCATTTGTAAAGTGTGCCCATCTCCTGTACCAAGGAAAGGGGGATGACTCGGGATGACTCTTATTACTGGAGACTTTATTAAACTTTATTAAACATTTATTTATCATAAATTTCCTAGTCACCTTCCCATAATTAGCCTCACCTAAGAGCCCAAACACTCCTTTCCTTTTGTCTGGTCACTTTTCCACAATGTATTGCACTTTCTTAAAATGACATATAAGCCCCCAAGTCAAACCACTTCTTTGGATTTTCACTTTTTTTTGTGATGCCCCCATGCACATAAAAATTTTAATATATTTATGTATCTCTTCTGTTCATCTGTCTTTTGTCAGTTTAATTCACAGGATTCAGGAAGAAACCAAAAGGGTATAGGAAACAGGGTTTTTTTCCCTCCTTTAAACTGTCATTATTTAATTAAGAGGATACATGGTATTAATGTCACGAGAGGATGAGAACATGTTTGGAGTTCTATAATTTTGAAAAATTTACCTAGTATACCTCATGTTAAATATGAGACTTCTTTTTAAGTTTAGATTTGGAAGCATTCATGGAAAAGATTATTTTATAAATATTTAGTATTTATTCCCTGTGGAGAACATGACTTAGTAAATCTGTTATTTTTTTTTTTTTTTTTTTTTTGAGGCAGAGTCTCATTGTTTTGCCCTGGCTAGAGTGCCGTGGCATCAGCCTAGCTCACAGCAACCTCAAACTCCTGGGCTCAAGCGATCCTTCTGCCTCAGCCTCCTGAGTAGCTGGGACTACAGGCATTCACCATCATGTCCAGATAATTTTTTCTATATATTTTTAGTTGCCCGATTAATTTCTTTCTATTTTTAGTAGAGACGGAGTCTCGCTCTTGCTCAGGCTGGTTTCGAACTCCTGAGCTCAAACAATCCGCCCGCCTCGGCCTCCCAGAGTGTTAGGATTACAGGCGTGAGCCATCGCGCCGGGCCAAATCTAATATTTTGACTCATAGAACAATCAAATGGTTTTCTTTATTGCTCATTAACAACAAAAGTATTTTCCTATTAGCACTGAAGGTGTGATAAATATAAATAAACATCGCAGACTAAATTTCATTGACATTTTAAAATAATTTTATCTCTGTTGATTTTGTATTATGTTCACTTTTTAATAAAATAAATACTGACCAAACAGTGATTATGTAATGCAACCTCAAAAGTAATTTTCACATAAATAACTGGATATTTGAAGGGAAATTAAAGTCTTTATAGTAATGTATCTACATAATATATGTGATATATTTCATTTCTGTACTTAGATAATATGAAACCATATACATATCAATGTATGCAACAAATACAGAGATTTATATTTGAATGATAAATAATTCAGTACAAATACAGCCATCCACTGCATAATGATGTTTCAGTCAATGCCTGACTGCATATATGATGGGGGTCCCATAAGATTATAATGAAGCTGAAAAATTCCTATAGCCTAGTGATGTCATATCTGGTCATAATATCATAGACAATTCATTACCTTTTCTATGTTTAGATATATTTAGATACACAAATGCTCACCTTTGTGTTACAATTGCCTACAGTATTCAGTACAGTAACATGTTGTACAGGTTTGTAGCCTAGAAGCAATAGGCTATATCATATAGCCTAGGTGGGTAGTAGGCTATATCATCTCTGTTTGTGTAAGTACACTCTATGACATTCAGATAAAGATGAAATTGGATAACAATGCATTTCTCAGAAAGTATCCCTGATGTTAAGTGACACATGACTGTGTATGTCCTAGATGTGATATATATTATAGGTATTCATGTACATTACATTAAAACATTAAAATATAATTATTTTATTCATAGTTATTTGCCATATATTATATATAGATATGCAATATATACATGTATACATTTGTTTATATATGTACACGCATATGTAATATATGATAACTGTAATATGTTTTATACTATTTACAGTTTATATTACTGTGATTACTAGTTACAATTTTCTTTTAGCGACATATTTTTCCCTGAACAAAAACTTCAATAACTGAGGGCTAAAATTATTTGTTTATCTTCTGTCATACTATTTCCAGATATTAGCAGAATAAGAATTACATATTTATAAATGGATAATATTATTTTTTAGTTCCACCTCTTCCTCTCTGTCAATGTTTTAATTATTATACAAAATAAGCAGAAGCAACTAGATGGATGCTAAACAAGTGGACTGAAATTGAGATAAGGTGATTAAATCAAATTGTCAATCTGAACAGTTTAAAATGCAACCATTTGTGTAAGTATGAAGAAAAACAGATAATATAAGACAGTTGCATCCAGGGTGGGAGGTAAGGGAGTTCTAAATCACTGGAAACAAAATAGAGATCTTGAAAATCAAATATTTCCATCAATAAAAAAAGTTACTAGTTCTATAAGAAATTTCTTCCTGCGTGATAACTGCTTTAATATTAATAGCATTTTAGCAATTGTGTTTAAACAGTGATAATTGTGCTGTCCTGATTTATACTCGAGAATGGTTTGTAAAGTCATTTCTGTATTTCTAAGATTTCTAGGGGAGTAACTTTGATGTATTGCCATAGTCAACAATAAAGTGTTTGCATCTGAGTGGGGAATTATTAGGATCTTAAACATTTATAGGGATGATTGCATAGAGGTGTCCTGATTTCACTGGGCGTGAAGTTCTCCTAATACACGACAGAACCTATTCTCTAAGAAATGGTGCACAGGTCACAACACGCTCCCACAACTAAAACACTAGAAATTATCTTCAGTGTTTCATTTTATATAATTGAATTTTTGGCCAGTCTTTGCCGGTTTCAAGAATTCATTTTTGCTATGCCAAAATATTTCTCCTTATGGAGGTTTATATTCTTTATAAGAAAATTTTACACAATGAAAATACTATCTCTTTTACATTTGATAAATTCATTGTAATTCTATTTTAATTATTATGGGAAAATTATCATTTTATAGCTGACTATTAGCTTATGAGACTATAAAAACAAATACTACATCAAACTCTTTTATAGTGTTATGGTTTGGATTAGACTAGCATTAAAATTCCAAACTTCTTTATACACACAAATTCAAAATCTAATCTTGATTCTTCATAACAATACAAGCAGGGACAGTGTAGCTATCCCCCAAAAGCAAATCTGTACCATTACCTTTGAAATAAATCTTTACAAAAATCTATAGTAGACAATAGTGTACATGTAGTAGAGTATAGGATTAACTGTTAGTTTTTTTTTTTTTTTTTCTTCTCATTTTTCACTTCAGCTTATTCTCCTCTTGAAATCCAATCTTCTTAGGAAAGGCAAGTCACCCTACCTGATTAACAGGCAAGGCCAATTCAAAGTTTTTTGAGCAGAGGAGATGTAGTTAAGGCTTATCATGGGCTGTGCCCGCTGTCAAGCAGTTGTAGGCACACAGAGAACACACTAACGTGCCAACAAAGGAGGCAAATCAGTAGAAAATTAGTTAATTTTAGAGTAATGTTTTGTTGGTTTGAAGTAGAAAACCTACACAAGAGCTATGGCTTATTTATTTCATTTTATGTTTTTGAACATGCTAAGGAAAAGGAAAAACAACATTTTAACATCTCAAAATGCAGTTGCTCACACTGATAATTAGAAAAGTATTGTTATAGAGTGTCACACAGGGTTCTGGAGACAGGTTCTTTTTAACTCTGGCTGACTTTGCTCTACGCTTCAGTCTGGTCACAACTGCTTCAAGTCTGAGCTGTAAAATCAAGAGCATATTCTGCATGATCTCTGAGTCTCCCTAGTTGCAAAATGTCCTTGATTAATTTCCTGAAAGGGTCATCACTAAAAACCAATTAGCATTACTTGGATAAGAAGGTTAATAATTGAAACTCCAGTTTTCGTGTTGGGGGGGGGCAATCAAGTGATTTGGAGCATCTTTCTGGCTTTTTTTTTTTTTTTGAAAAATAATTGTAGTCTCTCATTTGCTACATAACAGTTTTCATTACACTCACCAAAATTGATTGTTAACAAGAGAAATTCTTCACAAAGTGTTAAAGTTGACTATTTTAAGTGAGATACACAGATGGTCAAAATGTTTGTCAGAACATCTTACTATGGTAAAGAAATTTTATTTCTCCAAATGCTCATGTGATTAAACTACATATTGTGGTAAATGAGCATTATAGAACTAAGACATTCTATTTCTAGAAATGTGTTCGACTCTTTAAAAAATCTGTAAGCAAGAGTCCAACAGCTGTTGCTTATCTGAAGTATTAATAATTAATTATAAAATTTAAAGTAGACTTTTTTCAGTTAAGCACAATACAAAAGCTACAAGGTTTTGCCTATTTTATCTAACTATATTTTTTCCAGAAATGTGACATTTTAACTGATATTTTTCTCGAATTTTCCTTTTGTGATCATAACACTAGAGCCTAATTCCTTTTTTCTTTTACTAGAAAAACTTACATAATTACATAGGGATAGTTTTCCCTGGATATACTAAAATTTGACAAATAGGATTCAAATGGATTTTTCCTATCTGAACAGAGAAATCCTCGTAATCAAAGAAAGAGCAATGTAATGGGGTTTCTTCAGCAAAGCTCAAATATGCTCAAGATAATCATACCAATATGTCACAAATTGAATACTCTTCCTGCTTCAGTGAGAAAAAACCCACAAAATATATAAAGGCCTCAGCACTGATGACATTTTGGTTTAAATTATTTTCTTTTGTAGACCATGTGTGTTCCTTCTCCTGACAGACTGCAGATCCCGTGAAGGCTATTATGTCTTCAGAGTTGCCTTCTTTGGGGTCAGCGGTATAATTATAAGAGTTTGCACAGTTGAATTGGTAGGTGGTATATTTATTTAATTGTTTACCCTTGACTGTGAGCCAGCTTTAACAAAACAAAAGCCTGGTATGTGTGGACAGTCATGGTCCATCATAATTTATAGTTGTCTGGATTTACTGCAGTCTTATCATCTGGCAAAACTATGTCACAGTGACCCAGTAATGCCTAGGTCTTGGCATATGGGTTGGTCGTGTTGTCTAGTCATAAACAATGAAGCTTACTATTTCATCAACCTCTCAGTACTTGTTTCCTACACAATTGAGTTATTCTAGTCGCCATATGTGTATATAAACCACAGGAATATTATTTAGTTATGCAAAATCAAATATCAAGTATATGTGATGTTGTTTCTAAATTAACTTTGTTAATACCTAGAATATGTATGTAAATAAGGGTTTCCTTTTAAAAGAATATTTGAGACTATGGCAGGCACCACACAATGTTGATTTCTTTGTCTATTTCTTTTTTGTCTGTTTTTTCATAGATTTACTCATATAACGTGTTAGATTTCTCCTCTCTTCCTCAGACTCAAAATATGTAAACATTTATTGAGCTCCTATTTTGACCCCAGATCTATGGGTAGATGTTCAGGGTGCTATAAAAACAGATTGTTAATAAACAAATAAATAATAAAAATTATGCTGTCAGTGTACACAGGGCAGGAATTATGTTGTGGACTTGGTGCCTAGCACATAGTAGGAATGATAAATATTTGCTATTTATTTATTTATGTATTTCTTATAGATCAATAAACATTTGTTGAATGAATTCACTCAATGCAGACTGCCAGTTTTAAATGGTCATAAAATGAATAATTTTCTCTTGGGATACAGACTCAACTTTAAGGGTGAATTAAGCACCATAAGCTGCTGCAATGAAGTTAGTTACAAGAGGACTTAGCTTATTTTTACTGCTTAACAAATCCAATGCTTTAAAATGAGTAAAAGGGTTTCACAAATAAAGAGCCAAGTGGGATCCTGAGGTTCATGTAAAATACCACTGAACTTGGACAAGTCTTTTGTTGCAGACACATGAAAATTTCAGATCTGCAAAGAATTATATATTGTTCATAATGGAGGACTGGGATTATTGCCTTTGTGGTTTGTAGAAATTGTCTTATTAATGAAGAATAGTAACGATTGGGTTCCATTAAGAATGTCTTTAACAAAACTGTCAACACTTTTAAAAATAGCTACCTCAGTCATTTTGGTTAGCTGCTTTTGTATATTTGGTTTATAGAGAAACATGTAAGCATATCTTCACAGCTAATGAGAGGAAGCATGTGTTATAGAAAACTAGATCAATAGTAGTTCTCCTCCTACATCATTTTAGGAGGAGAAAATGGAACAAATACAGTCAAATATCATTCTTTTCCTGACTGCTTGATTATGTTTTGGACCTCATTTCCAAAGCATATGTAAACTATAAGCACCTGACACTAACATTCAGAAATGGCAATCCAATGGAAATTACAACCTAGCAGGAAGAAGACAAAATGATCATCATTCCCCTACTAAATTATTTTTCTACACAAATTTTTCTCCTTGAAATGTGCTATGCCACAGAGCACACACATCTATAGCAAGGAGTCTTGAGTTTCTGCATTTCTCATATGTAGTCTATGAATATTTCTGGTTGTGATTTCCCACAGGTCTGTCCCACTTCTGTTCTTTTCTTACATGTTTAATCTAGGCCCCGATCCTCTTGCAGCAGAATGGCTGGGATCTCATGAACCTTTCTTCCTCTCCACATAAATTTCCTATAAGCAATTTCCAATTTCAGCTTGAGCCATGATCTCTGCTTAATTTCTTAATTTAAATTTTCTCCTAAAATATTTGTTGAGTTATAGCATCTGCACCATAGTGCATAAATTGTAACTATCCAACTCTCTCTATTTTTTTACAAAGTGAGCACTTGTGAACATGTTCTATATAGAAACAATGCTATAGGGTGTCCCAAAAGTCATCACACATAGGGAAAATAGGAAATTGTAGCTAAATGTACTTTTATTTATGAATATTCATCATAAAAATTTTCCTTTTTATGGATATGTATATAATCCATAAGGGAGATATAATATATCTCCCACATTTTCTTTATCCAATCATCTGTTGATGGATACTTAGGTTGATCCCGTGTCTTTGCTATTTCAATTAGTGCTGTGATAAACATACAAGTGCAGGTATCTTTTTGATATAATCATGTCTTTTTCTTTGGGTAGATACTGAGTAGTGGGATTGCTGGATCGAATGGTAGGTCTACTTTTAGTTATTTGAGAAATCTCCATAGTGTTTTTCATAGAGGGTGAACTAATTTACATTCCCAACAACAGTATATAAGCATTCCCTTTTCTCCACATCCTTGACTACATCTGTTATTGTCTGACATTTAATAATAGCCATCCTGGCTGTTGTAAGATGGTATATCATCGTGGTTTTAATTTGCATGTCACTGATACTTAGTAATGTTGAGCGTTTTTTCATATGTTTGCTGGCCATTTCAATGTCTTCTTTTTAAAAATGTCAGTTTGTGTATTTTGACCACTTTTTAATGGGATTATTTGGTTTTTATTGTTGTTATTGAGTTCCCAGTAGATTGCAAATATATTTTCCCATTCTGTAAGTTGTCTATTCACCCTGCTGAATATATCTTTTGCTGAGGTAAAGAGAGAGATTGGAATAGAAGATGTATTCAAAGAAATAATAACAGAGAACTTTCCAAATCTAGAGAAAGATATCAATATTCAGGTACAAGGTCATAGAACACCAAGGAGATTTAACCCAAACAAGATTATCTCAAGACACTTAATAACCAAAATCCCAAAGGTCATGGATAAAGAAAAGGAAGGGAAGCAAGAAAAAAGAAACAAATAAAATATAAAGGAAATCCAATCCATCTGGCATCAGACTTCTCGGTGATAATTTTACAGGCCAGGAGAGATTGCATGACATATTAAAGTACTGAAAAGAAATACCTTAACTTTAGAATGATATATTTTGCAAAAATATCCTTCAAACATGAAGGAGAAATAAAGACTTTCCAAAACAGAAGCTGAGAGATTTCATTAACACCAGACCTGTATTACAATAAATGCTAAAAGGAATTCTTCAGTCTGAAAGTAAAGGACATTAACGAATAATAAGATACCATCTAAATGTATAAAATTCATTGGTAACAGTAAGTACACAAGTAGAGATTATGCTAGTATTGTAATTGTGTTTTATAAACCACTTATATCCTGAGTAGGAACACTAAAAGTAAACCTATCAAAAACAATGTCTACAACAACTTTTTAAGAGATAGATAGTATAAAAAGATATAAATAAAAACAATAAAATTTAAAAAGGGGGCATGTAGTTAAAATGTAGAATTTCTTTTAGACTTCTATTTGCTTGTTTGTGTTTTGTAAGCGGAGATATGTTGCCATTTGTTTAAAATAATTGGTTATAAAATGTTTCTAGCAAGCAGCATGGTAACTTCAAATCAAGAGACCTACAATAGATAAACAAAAAATAAAGCAAGAAATTAAAACACACTACCAGAGAAAATCAATTTACATAAATGATGAAAGGAAGGAAGGGAGAAAGAGAGGACTACAAAGCAACCAGAAATCAAATAACAACATGGCATTAGTAAGCTATTACCTATCAATAATAACATTGAATGTAAATGGATTGAACTCTTCAGTCAAAACGTATACAGTAGCTGAATGCATAAAATACAAGACCTAACTATATATTGTCTACAAGAAACCCACATCACCTATAAAGACATACACAGACTAAAAATAAAGGGATGGGAAAGAAATTTCATGCAAATGGAAACCAGAAAAGACCAGGAGTAGCTATACTTTTATCACATAAAATAGATTTTAAGACAAACAATGTAAAAAGTGACAAAGAAGGTCATTATATAATGAAAAAGGAGTCAATTCAGAGAGAGGATATAACAATTTTAAATATATGTGCATCCAATACTGGAGTACCCAGATATATATAAAGCAAATATTATCCAAGCTAAAGGGAGAGAGAGAGACCTCAATAAAATGATAGCTGAAGACCTCAACACCCCACTTTCATCATTGGACATATCATTGAGACAGAAAATCAACAATGAAATATTGAACTTAATATCCAATATAGACCACATGGACTTATAGATATTTATAGAACATTTCATCCAATAGCTGCAGAATACACATTCTCCTCAGCTCATGGATCATTCTCAAAGATAAACCATATGTTAGGCAACAAAACAAGCCCTAAAAATTAAAAAGTATTGATATCAAATCATGAGTCTTTTCTGACCAGAATAGAATAAAACTAGAAATAATAACCAAAAGAATATTAGAAACTATACAAACATATGTAAATTAAACAACATTCCCCTGAATAACCAGTGGGTCAACAGAGATGAAGAAGGAAATTAAAATGTTCTCAAAACAAATAAAAATGCAAACATAGATTATTAAAACCTATGGAATATAGTAAAAGCAGTAATAAGAGGAAAGTTAATGGTAATAAGTGCCTACATCAAAAAAGTAGAAAACTTTCAAATAAACAACCTAACCATACATTTCAAAGAACTAGAAAAACAAGAGCTAACCCAAACCAAAATGGGTAAAAGAAAAGAAATATTAAGATCAAAGCAGAAATAAACAAAATTGAAATCAAAAATACAAAAGATCCACAAAATGAAAATCAACTTTCTGAAAAGATAACCAAAACTGACAAACTTTTAAGCCAGAATAACTAAGAAAAAAAATAGAAAAGATTCCAACATGTAAAATCAAAGATGAAAAAGAAGACATTACAATTGATACTGCAGAAAGTCAAAGGATCTTTACAGATCACTGTGAGCAACTATGTATCAATAAATTGGAAAACCCAGAAGAAATATAGGAATTCCTAGACATATACAACCTACCAAGATTGAACAAAGAAGAAATTAAAAAGCCAGTAACAAGTATTAAGATAGAAACAGTAGGAAAAAGTCACCCATGACACAAAATCCCAGAAACCAATGGCTTCACTGCTGTATTCTACCAAATATTGAAAGAAATAGTACCAATCCTACTTAAAGTAATTTTAAAAATAGAGAAGGGAATACTCCTAAACTCATTCTGCAAGGCCTGTATTGCCCTGATACCCAAACCACATGAAAGAAAGAAAGAAAGAAAGAGAAAGTAAGGCAGGGAGAAAAGGGAGAAAGGGAGGTAGAAAGACAGAACTAACTATAGGCCAATACCTCTGGTGAACATAGATGCAAAAACCCTTAACAAAATAATAACACACTGAATTTGGCAGCACATTAAAAACATTATTAATTTATCATGCTCAAGTGGGATTCATCCCAGGGATACAAGATGGTTTAATACATAGGTATCAATCAATGTGATACATCATGTCAACAAAAAGAAAGGGCAAAAGGTATATGATCATTTCAATTGATGTTGAAAAAGCATTTGTTCAAAATTCAAATTCCTTCATGATAAAAACTCTCAAAAAACTAGGTATAGAATAAAAATATCTAAAAACAATAAAGGCAATGTATGAAAGACCCACAGGTAGTATCATATTGAATAGGAAAAAATTGAAAGTCTTTCCTCTAAGATTGGAACAAGACAAGTATGCCCACTTTCACTGCTATTATTGAACATAGTGCTCGACATTCTATCTAGAGCAATCACACAAGATAATGAAATAAAAGTCATCCAAATTGGAAAGGAAAAAGTGAAACTGTCACTGTTTGTAGATGATATGCTTTTATATCTAGAGAAACATAAAGTCTACACACACACACACACACACACACACACACACAATCTATTAGAACTGATAAACAAATTCAGTTAAAGTGGCAGCACACAAAATCAACAAAAATCAGTAGGATTTCTATATGCCTCCAACAAACTATCTGAGAAAGAAACGAATAAAGTAATCCCATTTATAATAACTGCAAATAAAATAAAATATCCAGTAATAAACTTGCCCAAAGAAGTGAGATATGTCTACAATGGAAACTATAAAATATTGATGAAAGACATTATAGAAGACACACAAAAAAATTGAAAGATATCCATTTGCATGGATTGGAAGATTCAATATTGTTACAATGTTCATACTACCCAAAACAATCTACAGATTCAATGTAATCTCTATCAAAATGCCAATGGCATTCTTCATAGAAATAGAAAAAAATAATTCTAGCGTTTAGGTGGAACGCAAAAGTTCCAGAATAACCAAAGCCATCCTGAGCAAAAAGAACAAAACTTGAGGGATCACATTACCTGACTTCAAATTATACTATGAGCTACAGTAACCAAAATAGCATGAAAACAGACACAAAGACCAATGAATTAGAGTAGGAGAAGCCAGAAGTAAATCCATACATCTCTATTGAACTTATCTTCAATAAAGTTTCCAAGAACATACAATGGGGAAAGGACAGTCTCTTCAATAAATGGTGCTAGGAAAACTGGATATTCAGATGCAGAAGAATCAAACTATACCCTTATCTCCTACCATATGCAAAAATCAAATCAAAATGGATTAAATACTTCCATACAACAAAAGAAACAGTCAACATAGTGAAAAGATAACCCAAAGAACAGGAGAAAATATTTTCAAATTACTCATCTGATAAAGGATTAATAACTAGAATATGTAAAGAGTTCCAACAGTTCAATAAGAATAAATCAAATAATCTGATTCAAAATGGGCAAAAGATCTGAATAAACATTTTCAAAACAAGACATACGAATAGCCAACAGGTATATCAAAAATACTCAATATCATTAGTCATCAGGGAAATGTAGATCAAAACTACAATCACATATCATCTCATTCCAGTTAAAATGGCTTTTATCAAAAATATAGGTAATAGAAAACACTGGTGAAGATGTGGAGAAAGGGGAACCCCTTGTACACTGTTGGTGACAATGTAATTTAGTACAACCATCATGGAGAACAGTTTGAAAGTTCCCAAAAAAACTAAAAATAGAACTACCATATGACCCAGCAATCCCACTTCTAGGTATATATACAAAACAAAGGAAATGAGTATATTGAAAACATATCTGCACTGCCATGTTTATTAGAGCACTATTCACAGTAGTTAAGATGTGGAATCAACCTAAGTGTCCATGAACAGATGAATAGATAAAAATATTGTGGTACATACATACAATGTAATATTATACAGCCATAAAAAAGAATGAAATCCTGTCATTTGAAACAACATGGATGGAACCAGAGAACATTATGTCAATTAAAAAAGACAAATCTTGCACATTCCCTTGCATATGTGGGATGTGGGCACGAAATATTAAAACAGTCAATCTTATGGAGACAGAGAGTAGAATGGTGGTTATCAGAGGCTAGGAAGCGTAATGAGGAAGGAGGTATAAAATGGTGAAGATTAATGGGTGCAAAAATGTAGTTATGAATATATATAAATATTATATAGACTAACCAAGAAGAGGAAGGAAAGAAACAAAAGAAATACAACCAGAAATGAAAAAGGAAACATTGCAAATGAAACCACAGAAATGTAAAAGATTATCAGATACCACTATGATCAACTTTATGCTCACAAACTATTAAATAGAAAACATAGAGAAAATGAATAAGTACCTGGAAATATACAACCTCCTAAGATTGAACCAGGCAGAAATAGAAATCCTAAATGGACCAATAATGAGCAAGGAGATTGAATAATTAATTTAAAAAAACTTCCCCTCCTCTAAAAGAAGCTCAGGACTGGAAGGATTCACTGCCAAATTCTACCAAATAAACAAAGAAGAACTGGAAAGAGTCCTACTGAAACTGTTCCAAAAAAATTGGAGAGGAGGGAATCCTCCCTAACTCATTCTATAAAACCAGTATCACCCTGATACCAAAGCTAGGAAAGGAAACAACAAAAAAAGAAAACTTCAAACCAATATCTCTCATGCACATAGAGGCAAAAATAATCAACAAAATTCTAGCAAACTCAATTCAACAGAACATTGAAAAGATATTATACCACAATCCATTGGGTTTTATTTCAGAAATGTAAGGATGGTTCAACAAATGCAAACCAATAAATGTGATCCACCACATAAACAGTAATAAAAACAAAAACCATATGATCATCTCAATAGATGCAGATAAAAATTTGATAAAATCCAGCATCCCTTCATGAGAAAAACACTAAATAAACTAGGTATAGAAGGAAAATACCTCACAATAATAAAATCTATATTATAAACTCACAGCCAGCATCATATTTAATGGGGGAAAGTTAAAAGTGTTTCCCCTAAGAATTGGAACAAGACAAGGATCCTCACTTATTTTTTAAAATTTTTAATTATTATGGGCCTCTTGTATATGGATGTCTAAATCTCTAACAAGCCTAGGGAAGTTTTCCTCAATTATTTACTTAATATGTTTTTGGAACTTTTTTTCTTTTTCTTCTCCCTTAAGAATACCTGTAATACATAGGTTTGAATATTTTGCATAATCCTATAGGTCTCCAAGCCTTTGTTCATTTTATTTTATTCTTTTGTTCTTTACTTTTGTATTACTAGATTAATTTGAAAGATTTGTCTTAAAATTCTGAAATTTTTCTTTCTGCTTGGTATAGTGTATTTACAGGTTTCAAATGAATTTTGTAATTTCTTCAATGAATTTTTCATTTCCAGAGTTCTATTTGGTTTTTCTTTAAAATAAATATCTCCTTGGTAAATTTCGCATTCATATGTTGAATTGATTTTCTGTTTTTTCATACCGCCTGAATTGTTACACTGGTTCCTTCTCTTCTGCAGAAACTGTCACTTCTTATGTTTCAATTTCTTTTGTTTGGATTGGAATTTCCCCCACCCCCTTGAGGATGTGACTGTACTATACTGTGATTAGTATCATTTAGCTTTGCTTCTGGGCGCTATTAGGAAGCCAGGGCTCTGTATTGGTTGGTTATAGATAGCCTTAGTGGGGTGGTTTTCTTAATTGCTGGTTGTATTTATATTGGGCCTGTGAGTAGGCTCTCTGCCTCCTGTGAAGACAAGGAGGCAGAGGTTTCCAGAAGATTATTTTGTTCTGAAGCACCATGCAGTTGTGTCAGCAGATTGTGGATTGGTTTGTGCAGTTTGACCTCAAGGCCAGTAGGTGGCACTTTCAGGTACAAATTGGCAGTAGGAGTAGGCTGTGTGTTTGATCTTTTTTTATCTGGAGAAGCATTCTGATGTCCCAGGCCATCAACTGGTCTGTGGCATGCACAGTGACCTGGGTTCCATTATAAGCCCCAGATGGGAGAGAAGCTGGGTAGGGCTGGACCAGGCTGGCCCACCCTTGGGTCCCTCAATGGTGAGTAAAAGCACCAGCACTGATGAGATTATGGGGGATTGGCATAGACTCTATAATGTTTCCTGGTTATAAATAGCTTTAATGTGGTGGCTTTCTTAAATACCAACTATAGTAGTAACGTACTGGGCAGGTGAATAAACTCAAGGCCTCCTGAGTAGCCAAGGTGGTGTGGATCGTGATGGTAGCTGAGGTAATGTAAAGCTTTGCTTCTTCCCAAGTGCTATCATTTGTATCCACAGATGTTGTAATGGGCTGTGCAGGTTGATCTCCCGGCCAGTAGGTTATGCTTGCAGGAGAGAGCCAGCTGTGGTGGTGGCTGTGGGATTTATGCTTCACCTTTGTTAACCAGGAGGGGTACTTGAATGTCCCAGGTGATGGGTGGGCTGTGAAACTCCTAGAGTTCCCTATCCCATGCTCTGCCATTGAGGCAAGTGGCGAGGGGCAAAGCTGGGTGGGGGTTGGGCCAAGCTCCCTAATGGTGGGTGCAAGTGGCAGCCCCAGTGGGGGCTGAAGGGCAGTTCCCTGGCTACTGAGGCAATGTTCCAGGGAGGAGCAGAACCACCTCTGCTGCACCAAAGGTCTTGCACATGGAGAAAGGAACAGCCTGGGCTCTACAGTCCAGCAGGGAATAATGGGACCAACTCAACTCCCATACCCTTGACCTGGCAGGTGTCCTTCCTATAGCCTACAACTGGCAGCAAGCCAAAACAACCAGCTAAGTCCCAAGCAGTCTGTGTTCAGATCATGAAATTGTCCTAGACCACAATACTGCCTGCCTGGGAGGGGACAGAAACCGTGGCTCCCAGGCCATATGCCTCCTTAATTCAGGCCCACAAAGGAGGGGGTGCATCCAACTCCTGCACCCATGGCAAGGGCTCACTCCCTGCTCAACTCTTAGTTCTAGCTTTGGGGGGTTATGCCTGCTCTAGAGTAGATTGCAAATCTCAGTTGGGAGTTTCTCCCAATCTGCAACCACTGCCAGAGTTGGCTGCCAGATTTCTGTGAGATCCCCTGTGAATTAGGATCAGGAATGGTTTCCTTCTATCAGCACTGGTGTCTGGTACTGACGCAAGGCACTTCCTGATGCCGCTCTTTCTCACAACTCCCGACCACTCTCCAGTTCAGATCTAGTGCTGGGTAGGGTCAAGGATCTCCTCTTTGGCCTGGGTTGCCTGGTTCCCCCTTGGGAATCTGTATCGTAGAGACCAACTCTCCCCACTTTCATTCTCCGAAGACCCACAGTTTTCCACTGGCCACACGGTATGGGCTGCTGCCCGCCACTCCATTCAGAGTATCAGAGGTTTCTTGCACTTTTTCTATTGAGTTCCTATTTTCCTTCTTGGATAAAAGTGCACAGTGTGAATCTCTACATCCTATTTTATTTTTCCAAGTGGCTGAGGCATGCTAACAAAGCCTGCAATCCAGCATTTGGGGGAAAAAAACGAGGAACAAATCACTTTAGTCCAATTAATGAGAGACGTGTGTCAAGTATGTGTTTGAGTTTTTGTAAGATTTAATTTATTTTGGCTTGTCTGTTTCCTGAGGCTCAGCTCTTTAGTTCCCAGGCAGAGAAAAAATCCCCAACAGCATCTCCAAAGTGACAAAATCCCAGGGGAAAAATTAGATGTGTTCAGACAGCCCCACAAAAGATTTTGTGTGTAAAATACAGCATAAAAGTAGCAGGGAATTATGGGTCCTGAGACTATCTTGTCCTCATAAATAATTATTTGAAAGAATATGTATGCCTTTGGGACCTTTGTAATTTCTACAGGTTTGCAATTATTACTGTAATCCATATGTTTCTCTGTCATAAATGGCACTTTAAAAATGAGGTGGAGGAGAAGCTTCATATCACGGTAGTTTGGGGAGACAACGGGGGACAGTGAAGAGGAAGGGTTCCCTCACATACCCACTCAGTGTCCATGGGGAGGGGAAGTGGGTTGTATTTATCAGGGGCCTAGGACTTGCTCCTCAGATGGAGGAGGTTCTACCCTGGGCTCAGACAGGACCTGGGGTTCATCCGGCCTCCAGATTTGGAACTTGTACACATGACACAATCCCTAGCAAAGAAGATGAACATTCAAAATGGAGGGTGATGTTTCCTCCTGAGAGATTTGTAATAACAACTTTCTTATGTAGACCTAGGTGTAATCAAGAAAATTCTGAATGTAATAAATTTTAATTTAGATTGCTTAGGAAGGCAAGTCTGCCTAGACAGCTTATTATATATAATATAAATTTATTTTTATTTGTTAGAATCAGTCTAGCATAATGTGTAAGCAGGTGTTCAATAAAATGATTGACATATTTTAGGAACTTTTTTCTTACCATAATATGTTCTAATTTATAGTTGAGCTCTATTTTTATGGGATATTTGTCAGATGTCTTAGTTCACTTTGTGCTGTGAACAAAATAATCTGAGACTAGGTAATTCACAATGAGCAGAAACATATTGGCTCTCAGTTCTCAAACCTGAGAAGTCCAATATCAAGGCACTGGCCGACTTGTCTGGTGAGGGCCCTGTCTCTCCTCCCAAGATGGCATTTTGAATACTGCATTCTCCAGAGGAAAGGTGCACTGTCTCAGATATGACAGAAGAGCAAAAGAGAAAGGTCTCACTCCCCAAAGTCCTTTTATTAAGGTATTAAACTGACCCATGAGGGTGGAGTCCTCATGTGCTAAATACCTCGTAAAGGCCTCACCTCCAATACAGTTATATGACAAATAAACCTCAACAAGAGTTTGGAAGGGACAAACATTCAAAACATAGCATCAGGTTATGTTATTTTCAAAGCCATTTCTCCATCTTATTAGTACCTACCGGTTTAGAACTCTTGCTAGTGGGATTATCACAGAAAATGGAAAAAGTAAAACTTTGGACTAAGTGTCTTGGAAAATAAATATGAAATTTCCTCTTTGGAGTTTTATAAGTTATTGTGAGAAATCCTATTAGACGGAAATGCCCCCTCTTTTGGCATCTGCAACTTTACTTTCTACCTGCCTGGCTACTTCGCAGTAGTCTTTTTCAAGGAGATGTCAGTCACCTATTAAATGCCTATGCCTCCTTGAGAATTTTCATCTTCCTTGGCTGATCCTTGAATATCTTTACATCTTTGCTCTGAGGGCAACCTTGAACAACTAAATGACAACCAGATGACTTTTTTTTAGAAGTTATGCAAACATCTCAAAGTTCGTCTTTCTCAATTAACATTTTTCTAAGCCTTAAACTTGTTCGTCTACCTATCTACCTATTGCCTGCATATGTATCCATCTCTATGACTATCTGTGTATAATCTGTCATGTCTTTTCCCTCTCCTTCCCCATTGCTAATACCTAAGTTTAAAAGTCATTACCTGTCAAGTGGGATAGTCTTGTAGTTTTCTCAACAACCCTCCTCTCTGCTTTCAGCCTCGACCTAAATATATTTTATTCTCTAGACTGCTCCTAAAGTGACCTTTTTAAACACTCAAATCTGACCATATTATTAGGTACTTTAAAATCCTTCAGTGACTCCCTGTAGCTTTCAGGACAATATTGAAATGCTGTTTCTTAACATTGAATATCATTCATTATTTAACAATTGCTTACATTTATGCTACTTCTTTTTTTGGATGCTCCCAAAAGCCCACTCTCTTTTACCCTTACTTCATTAAATAATACCTACTAATTTCCCAATACTCAGCACTAGCTTTCCGTGGTCACCTATTTGGATTTAGAAGTCTTTCCTCAGAGAAGCTTATAGAAAACTTTATTAGAATAATTACCACAGTCTATTATACCCAGATAAATTTGTCCTTAACAACTTTGAGGACAGTGATTTTTCTTTATTTGACATTATATCCCAGGAAAATAGCATAATACCTAGTAGTAATTGATGCCCAATAAACTTGTGCTGCAAGCATGGATGAATGAATCAATGTTTGAATATACATATTTGACACATACAAAAATAATCAATTTATAATTGAGCAATATAGATATTGAGAAAACAAAATGTTTTCAATCCATAGAGTACTTGCATTATAAATTATGAGAGTCAACAAATCAAAATGAACTGTTTACCAAATGTGACCACAATGTGATGGATGAAGAAAGAATATTTCTTTTAAAATACTATATTTAATTGTACAATAAAAACACATAGAGTTATGAAGTTTAATATATGTTTTTTTATTTTAATAACACAAATGCCAACTTTTTAAAAAGAGATTTGAATAGAGGTGCTTTTATAAGATTTCTCTAAATTTGTCTCCTTTGTTAGGTCTGTTAATTGATTCAATAAGTTTTGCAAATCAAAAAACAGGCAATAAGAAGTTGAGTTGTCAATTGCCTCTTAATTATAGTGATTTGGAGAAGTCTGGAAGATGACCCTGAGGGCACTTGAAAACAGATTTTCTTTACTACATTGCTGCGGTTTTGTTAATGTGGCTTGTGGTTATTTTGTTAATTAGGAAGAATAGTTTCTATAAACAACAGGCTTTCTTAATAAAATATTTCCTTTAACTCTAAAGGCAAAGATTTATTGCTTTTGGTTTTTACAGTCATAACTGTACATGATAATTAAGTTTGTGGTAATAGTTCTAAAATTCCAGTAGTAGGGTCAAAAGAATCTTACCTTTGGTCAAGTCTAGACATAAAATAGGAAATCTTGATGTCTTATTTTCAAATGATTTCCAGAGGATATGCTGGCATATGTGTTTATATGTATGCATTCATATGTAAAGGATCAGAGGGATATGTATTTAAGGACAGTGTATTCAACATTTTCTTCCCTTTGTATTATTGTAATCTACCTCTGTAAGAATGTTCACGATAAGTTTTCTCTATATTTCTTGCTCCACACTTAAGTTTATTTAATATGCATAGTAAGTGTGTATATGCATATACTATTATTTATTATATATAACCTCCATTATTCCCACTTTACATGCTTTAAAACATCAGGAAATGAAGTCTATTCATTTAAAAAATCTCCCTCCCATAGGATATATTAAAATGTATGTTCATATATTTCATAGCAACACTGGTGCAAAAGCCTTCAAATTTAAATATGTTAAAGTTATAATTATAGTAAAATGAAGGCAAATGCAAGAATGGCTCTGAGAGGTTTATCCTTTTAAACTGCAAATTTAGCTCTTTTACATAGGCAGGTTTAATTTCAAAGATTTTCACAGTGTAGGAACTAATTAATTAGTTAATAATGCATGAAGCCAGAAGAGCATTATCAGTGCTATATTCCAGATGGAAAACCAGAACAAATGAGAAAACTTACATTTAATTTGACCCTTTTAAACATGAAAAGTTTTGACTTTTATTGTTGTCGTACTATATTTTCATCAGGTTGTCCTCCATGTCTTTGGTTGCCCCTTGCTCCACCCCACTAGATTATAGAATTCTTAGATTTCTGAGGTAGAAAAGGAAGGTAACAATAGTTTGGCAATGCAAAATTATTTAATGGACTTAATAAAGTTAATTTTAAAAACTAAAGTGATTCTTCACTTTGATAGCACATTATCTTGTATGGGATGCTAATGCCATTTGCTAAATGGCCTCCTTTATTATGACAAGTGGAAACCTAGTGGTCAGAGGGAGTTCATGCCCCTAACCTTGCAACCACTAGCACCCCCTACCTCTATATAATACATACAGCAATCATCATGTATTCTGAGCTCCTCCTCCTTCCAGATTGTACTTGTTATTACAAAAGTGTTATATAAAAGCTAAATAACAATGTGATTTTAATCAGCAAATGAATTTTTTCACATCTATTCTTATTGAGCCATGATGCTGATTGGACAGGTGAAAGTTTTCCAAATGCTATCACTGTTCTGCCACTTTGTGTGTTTTTATGATTGATTCTCTTTTATAACCCCCAAAATCTACAAATTAAAATCTGTGTTAATTAATTAATTTTTCCTTTGGTTTAGGACAAATTAAAGCCTTTCAGTTGTTTCATTTACCAGTAACAAATAAGACAATGTTTTTCAATGTGAGTATTAATTCTGATTGTTTGTATTAAGGGATATTTCTTCTCTGAAATATCTAAAATGGAAAAAGGACAAAATTCCATCCTTAGGAATGGAAGATTACATTGTGAATCCTTAAAAGTCTCATTCCAAATAATAGAAATGGTAGGTTTCAGTCTGAAACCATTGGTTCTTGGCATGCTCATGGTTGAAGAATAATCAGACACGCCAAAGTTAGGCAAGCATGAAAATGAGGTTTATTGAGGAGAAAAAGGTAGGATTATAGGGCAAGAGCAAAATATAAGTTTACATAGCATGGTACATATGCCGTGGATGACGGCAGGACCCATTGTTGCAGCAGGGCAGGCAAAGGGAAGGGCAAAAAGAGAGTTTGGCTATGGTCTGCATTCTATTTTATAGTGTCTGGTTAGGGACCACCCTTGTGGTTCAGAGGTCACCATGGAACCACTTTGATTAGACAGTTAGGAGTCACATGACCTGAGCCTTAACTAAGCATGTGGGTTCTAGGTCACTTTCAGGACTTTATGGTGCCCATGTGGCTTGGCCTGTGGGCCAGGGAGTCCTCTGCATTCTTTTGCAGCTGGCACACCAAGTTCTGATTGGCAGATTCCAATCAGAGGAGGGTATTCCCTCCTCCCGCAGGTATGGAGAATCAGGATTGGGCAGGACCAAGATGGGGGCAACAGCACCCACTTTCGTCCCTAGAAAACCCGGAATCCCCCATTATCTACCTAACAGAAACAGAAAACCATAGGTGTTCTTTCTTAAAGCTGCCCGTGTTTTATCCTATTAGTTGAATGCTGAGAATTGTGAAAGCACAATTTTGAAGCACCTTTCTGAAAAGACATCCTGTAAAATCCTGGATTCTTCACATTTTCCTTTACCAATAAACAAGGAGTTATGGAAAGTCAAGATATTACGTAATTTCAGGAGTTGTATTGAAATTCGGGAATAAATGAAATAACCTAAAGTCCAAGTAGTTTTCTTTAACAGTGCGAAAAAAAAAGAGTTAGTTTTACCTCTAATTTAATGAAATCAATGAATAGTACATTTCACATTTGAAAGTACATTCTTTACATACATTTACTACTTCATTTGACAATGATTTATGTAATCGCTGCATTAGCTACTGGAAATACAAGCGTAAGTATCGTGGACCAAGTTTCTTCCCTCACAGAGCTTCCAATTTAGTGTGTGAATCAGATAATGAAAGAAGCAATTACAATACAGTGTAACAAGGTCAGAGGGCTTGTAGGAATATGAATCAGAAAAAAATAAACCAGTTTTTTTATGGGAGGGTTGGCAGTGAAGTATTCCTCCAATAATATGACATCTAAACTATAATCTGAGGAATGAGTCAAGTGTTAATTACCCTAGCAGGAAAAAGAAAATTGTGTCAGAAAGAGCTTTGAATAGGATATTGATGGTCAAAGAAGAAGCAACTTACACATTCAGTAAAGAGTCATGATGAGTATGATTGAGACATGAAAACAAACCCTGGGAAGAATGGTAAGAGGTGGAGTAGGTATATGGATATTATTATGTCAGTTATTAAACTATCATTTTTATAGTTATTTTGTGATGATGGCAGAATTGTATATTGACTATAACTAAGTCTGAATTCTAATTACTCTAGGACTCTGACAAAATTCTAAAGCAGCAAGATTGGATGTTGAAACATTGGAAAAATGCTAAGGTAATCTCAGACAGACCTTGAAGATCCTTTCATTTGAATTGTAAAACATATTTCACTACGAGCCTTTCCTCCACCTCTTTCTCTCTTCTCTTAGTCTCTTTCTGTCTCTCTCTGTTTATTTAATACTTGTCAATTAGGTAGAATTTTCAAAATATGATCAGAAACAATGATAGATGTTTTTTCCCCTCAATCACCTAACTTACTACAATTCTTGATTTCCTTTACAAAGTTTAACTTACTCTAGGCTAATGTTTCATTTTGAAAGTGGAAACTCTGTTTTTAGATGCCTTCCCCATGTCTAAGTGCAAATATTTGATTTCTAATGTTATTTCCCAGTACTTTACTGATAGCTTCTCCCAGGAGCAACAAAAACCACAATCCTTTGGGTTAATAATTGTAAACTAATACAGTGAAAGCAACAACAGAAGTATTTTCTGTACATTCAGCACTTGGCATTCATAGCATTTTCAAGCAAATCTTATGAAAGAAGTGGGACACCGTTTGGCTGTAGTTCTTAAAGGAGGTCTTATCTTTAACTATTTTGTGTGCTTTATTGTTGTTTTCCTTCAGATGGAGGGGAATAATAATTTAGCAAAAACAGCAGTTTATAATTTCAAAAACAAACTAAAGCTAGATTTGCTTCTTTATCCAACATTATAATGAAATTTTAGAATGTGTGAATGACATCTTCCCTGAGTCAGGTCTTCCCATAGATATGTGTGTTGGCTAAAAGCATAGAAACATAACCTTAACTCTACTTTAATAGATTTGTGATATTTGAAAAGCTGAAATACATCAAACTTTTTTTTTCATTACATGAACAAGTAGGTAGTTGGCAAAATCAAATGAAGTTAAAGATGTAGAAAGATTTTATTTTATTCGTTGGGTCAAGGCCTATTAGTCCATATGTGCTATTCATGCAGGAATGTATATTTGAAAATATCACCACTTTATTTCCGATATATCCTCAGTAAAATGAGGCAAAAATTATAATTTCTTCAGTAGTCTATAACCATTTTCCTACAGGTGAATAAATACAGTAAAAATACAAGCCAGTAGTATTCATTGGGTCACTTAGTTTCTTGTCTCTTGAAAAATATTCAGCTGTAAAATTTGGATAGAAATTATAATTCTTCACTTTACATAGAGATGTGAAATAAAAATCAAGTCTATGCAAAAATATATCACTATCTTGATCTTGACACAGAAATTATATAAGGAATGAAAAAGAGAAACTAATATCTGCATTTAAAAATATATTTTAATTCCCCTTCCTGTCTTGTACATGCAACACATATCTTATAAGAAGATGGGGAGGATTAGTACCCTGATTTTTCTTGGAAATTCACCACTCCTTCATCCTAAGTCTATGCAGTGAAGTAAGCTTCAAATTATCAAACAGATTTACAGGTAGGCATGTGCCCAAAGCTAGGTTAATGAAAATTCTAAAACTTGGATGGAAAACCACTTGAAAAGAGAAATTCTCTTTCCACTTTTGATGCTCAGCTGTGAAAATATATACCTAAATCTGTTTGGGGCTTCTAGAATGAAAGAGCTTGCCTAAGAATCAAGCCAACAAAAGGGAAATGGCCAACAGATGGAAAGAGATGATTCCGGATAATATTACTTCAGGACTTTGATCTAGCCATGCCTACACTTTTCCATTTTCTTAGGTAAAATTTTCTGTTTTTGCTTAAGGTAAGTTGAGTAGACTTTTTTGTTATTTATAACTAAAAGAGCCTTCATTAATATGCCACTGTCATTCTCGTGGAAAGAACTAATAAACTCTCCAGAAAGGAATGATCTCTGGCAAATCTGTTGAGTATGTCTTTAAGAAGTAGTTCTAGAAATCAGGATTATAACAAAGCATATTTATATTATGACTAAAATTTAAGAAGCACTGCTCTAGAAAATAAGCTCAACTTACTTCTTACTGATCTTTGTATTCCCAGAGCCTTGTATTTGGTCTAGCATATAATTAATACTCAATGGTTATTGAATAAAGTTTCCTCAAAGTTCCATACATTAATTGGGCAGTAGAGTACAAAGCGTTACAAAAACAGATTATTTTCATTTGAGGACAGCAAAAAATCATGTGTTTAAAAGATTGATTACATAATAATTAATAATTCACATTTTCTCACTTGTCTATGAGATATTAAAATATAGTCTCAAAAATTAAAAAAAGATTACAGGCTGAAGTAAA
>NW_012149742.1:413906-441644 GCF_000956105.1 Propithecus coquereli | reverse complement strand
AGAGCAGGGAGTATCAATAAATCTAGAGATAAAAGAGAATCAGAAGGAGAATTAATTCAACTACTCTATATTAATGAGTTTAATAACAAGAAGAATTAGGTCAGAATATTTCTAAAGGCCCAGCAAGGTTTATTATTACCTTGAACAGGTTCCTATTTTCTATAACATTATAATAAAAGTATATAGTCTCAAAAATTAAAAACTGATTACAGGCTGAAGTAAATTTTGGAAGTAATATCTATTATTATTATTTTTCTTTAAAAATATCCCCCAATACATTAATGCATTAAATACACCAAGAAGTCGTGCAACTCCAGGAGTGCAGTCAGCCAAATTTGCAAATGAAAAAATTAAAAAAATTAAACACCTATTAAAATCTCACCTGAGCATTCCTCATATCACCATTAGAAAAGCTACAGCATAACATAATAAGGACAATGTATTGGGAATTGATGACAGGTCTGGAGTGAGGTTGTAAGAAAAGGAAATTTAATGTGGCTCTTGAGGTGTTTTTGAGAGAGTATCAGAAAGAAGAGGTATTTAGGTGTATTAGAGACAGAGGGCAAAGTGTATGCAAAGCTATGGGCTTCTGCCAGCACTATAAATGGAGAGAAAGGCAAATAACCTAATTAAAAGATGGGCAAAGGACCTGAATAGGCATTTCTCCAAAGAAGTCATACAAATGGCCAAGAAGTATATGAAATAACACTCAACATCACTAATGATTAGGGAAATGCAAATTAAAGCCACAATGAGCTATCACCTCACACCTGTTAGAATGACTGTTACTAAAAAGTCAAAGGATAACAACTGTTGATGAGGTTGTGGAGAAAAGGAAACATTTGTACATTATTGGCGGGAACATAAATTGGTACAACCATTATGGAAAACAGTATGGAAGTTGCTCAAAAGATTAAAAATATAACTACTTATGATCCAGCCATACCACTTTTGGGTATATATACAAAGGAAATGAAATCAGTATTTTGAAAAGATATTTGCAACCCCCATGTTCATTGCAGTATTATTCACAATAGCCAAGACATGCGAACAACCTAATTGTCTGTAGATGCATGGATGAGTAGACAAATTATATATACACCACAATGTTTTTTCAGGTCCTTTGCCCATCTAAGATATATACACACAGATATAAATAGATATATCTATATATATATGGGAATATTACTCAGCTTTTAAAAAGAAGGAAATACTGCCATTTGCAACACCATGTATGAAATTAGAGAACGTTATGTTAAATGAAATTGGGCAAACACAGAAAGAAAACTACTGCACGATTTCGCTTATATGTAAAATCTAAAATAATCAGACTCATAGAAGCAGAGAGTAGAATGACAGTCGCCAGGGGCTGGAGGGAGAGGGAAATGGGGAGATGTTGACTCAAGGGTACAAAATTTCAGTTATGCAAGATGAATAAGTTCTGGAGATCTAATTGCAGCAATATGATTATAGTTAATAATACTGTATTATATACATGAAATTTGCTAAGAGGGTATATTCTCAATGTTCTCACTACAAAAAGAAAAAAGGAAAAAAGAAAGCAGTAACTATGTGAAATAATAGATATGTTAATTGGCTTGATTATAGTGATATTTCACAATGTTTATGTATATCACTACATCAAGTTGTACAATTTTTAGTTGTTAGTCATACCTCAATAAAGCCGAGAAGAAAAGTCAGATCATTGAGTGCTTACGTTTTCCTTAATTAGTCCTTCCCCACTGCTTGGCATCTTTCTTCCAGGACAGGTAAAAGAAGTGGAGGAAAGAAACCCAAATGACAAGAATTAGGTAGATACTAAGTTGGCCTCCAAACACCTACCACACTTGCAAACTATGTTAGTTTTACCTAAGTCTTCCCTTAGTTCCTCTTCCTTCAAGTTCAGCAATGACCTTTCTCCTCCCATTCTCAACAAAACTCCCATCCCTTTAGAATGATTAGCATACATTACCCTGACAATGAAATCTTTTTTCCTAGCTGCCAATTTTAGTGCTTCTGGATATACCAAAGTCTCCATAAGCCCGGTTATCTTTGCTGTTTTCCTTATTGGAGGGCATCAGCAACTCACCTAGCCTCCTAATTAGTCCAAGAATACACTCCTACTGTTCATCTATTTTCTTTGCTTCACCGGGGCCAAAAATCACAATAATGATTATTTAATCTCTTTTCCTGTCAAGCATTGCTGAGTATAACACAGACTATCGTCAATTAGAGTGATTTAACTATCACAGCATTAGGACAGGGAATCGTCTTGATACACAACTTTACCTTACAAATTACTGTCTGAAAGCTCCAGATTTGAGTCACGTCCATGTTAATGTTAGGTTTATCACTGAAAAATAAGTATTTAACACTGTCCACGTATGCTCCATCTTCATGATCATATACAAAGCATAGTTGGCAAAATAAAAATCTAGGATAACAACAACACTGTTTTTTGCACATATACAGGAACACATGCCTTCACCAAGAGTCAAATTCTTCCAGCAGAGCCACACATTCAAAAGGAAAATGCCTTTGAATACTTATGGAGTGGTAGGCCATGTGTTAGGCCTGAGAATGCATTTTTAAAAAGGTCATTGTTCCCTACTTAAGGGCTATCAGACAAATTTTAAATTTGCTATCACATTTTATTTTTGGTCCCAGATAGCACATTGTCCATACATAAAAAAAAGAAACTTAAATTTTAAAGAAGTCCAAAGGAAAACTGAATATGGCCATTACTTAGAAGAAACTTTGAGCCCTACTTCAGAAAAATAATTAATATTAAGTTAGAAATGAAACTTCCAAGTAAAAGACTACTTTTTCCTCCCCAAGATCACTGTAAAACACCTCCTGACTTACATTAAATAGGTTCACAATGAATTAGAAGGAATCATGATTGGAGTACTCAAGTAAGGCAAAGTTTATATTGACTTTTTTTAATAATAAAATGAATAATGCAATGAATAACAAGGTTAAAATTGGATTGATAGTATCAGAGTATTCAGACTTAATGATTGCTTTAATCCTCACTGAACAGTTTACTTCTTCAAATGTCAATCATTCTCTAGATTTTATGATACAAAATAAACATACTTGAAAGAAATTTTTAAGGGTTTTAAGAAAAACTACTACTAAAAAATATAACGGTAAAAAACAAAAAAGCTGAGTAGGAGCCAGTCTAACATTTAAGCTTGTGGAAAATACATAAGATCTAGTGAGAAATATTAGTTAATCTCTAGAATGGTGTCAATAGGGTGTGTAAAACAAGTGCAGATTGGTATAAGATACTAGAGGTATTTTTTCAATTATATAATTCGAGGTGATTTTATTGAATTAATGCCCAATTCTCAAAGAAAACAAACCTATGACTTAAAGCACAGATGTTTAGTCATTCTTCAGCATATGACATTTTATAAAGAAAAAAGGTGAATATCCAGGCAAGCACGCAAAGTGCATTGAGTAATTTAAGTCAAAATAAATGAAGTATGTAAATAATTTATATTTTCTCATGAAGTACTCTGCAGTGTTATCCAATTTACAGAGTACAGAGCATCACACATAAATATTTGGAATCTCATTAAAACATAATATCGGTCCACCGATAGATCAACCAAATTCTGAATTCTAGAACATCTCTCTAATTTTGAACAATGAAAAAATAGACATTAATGTCTACTATTAATACATCATGGCTTACTTGCTTCTCATGGCCCATGAGTTTATACTGTGTTCAGCACTTTCCACTATGAGAAAAAATGAAATAGGACCTCTCAAGGGACTTGAAAATCTCTCTAGTCTACTCTGGTTTAAATTTTGTGTATTGCTCTTATGAATAAAAATGGGCAAAAGTACATTTTGGAACAAGAAAAGAATTTAGAAATAATCCAGTTCAAGGCTCTCATTTTATAGATGAATAAATTAAGCATCAGATAATCCTCCAATGGAAGTTATTAGAAGCATTATGATTTTACCTTCCCTGCATATAATTAAGGGAGTTTGCAACTGAGTCTAGCCCCCGGATAAGAAGATTTGACCATGTTTTATCCTTTTGAGTAACTCTAGAAATTCTAGTTACTCCTGGAGTAATTTTCTGACTCTATTTACCATCTTGTTTCATGACAGGCTAAAGGCTATGCTATATTACACTGTCCTGATTTTAATCTAAGCAAACTGAAATAATAAAAAAAAATTGTCACGCAATTGGATCACTATGACTCCAGACATCCTAGATGACGTGTCTGGAAGATATTTGGTTTCTTACCAAAAACACAGTCCAGGACTCTAATTGTAGTTATTTTCTTTTGAGAAATGGATGGTAAATGACAAGATGATACTAAACCCTCATAACACAAAGTCATGAAATTTATTGATCCTCCTCAAAACTGCTGGAGTTTTCATATATCAGGGCTTTCAAGTAGTACTGTAATCTCTGTGTATCATGCACATTAAGGTTTTATTAAAAATTCAATGAAATATTTATATCTCAGTTATAAATACCTAATGAGTAGATGAATGCAATCAAGACATAGTGATTTTCCAACGTGAGCTTTATACATAGAACATTTTGTCCTGGCAATGGATATATTTTGTTTTTTAAAAAGATGATAGTTTTTAATGTTCTACTTCTTACATGGGAAAGACTTATTTGACTACTGTTTCAACTTTTCTCTTTCCCTACCCCATTCTCCAGGTCCCTCCCCAAGTGAGGAATAAAATTGATTTACAAGAGCATTCCCAAAGGACCTGTTTCAAATTTCCCTGGGCAATTCAGAAATAATTTCAAATTTCTCTTGGTAATTCAGAAATAATTTCATAATAATGCATAATAAAATTCTTGCAGATTTTAAAGTAACAACGCTTTCTGTTAAAATTCCCAAGATAATATTTCTTACAGTAATTCCATTGTGTAAGTACAAAGGCACTTGTCAGTAATTCCAAATGATGTCAATATTTGAAGATAAGAGATACCTATCTCTCCTGAGTTCCACTAGCAAAACTGCCATCTTGCTCATCTTCAGGGAGCAGATTCACAGAAAACATAATGTGAATCATACCCAGGGAATAGAGATACTGAGACCCTGGCCAGGGGACTCTCCTTTTGAAAAAGTCACAATTGGATGATTCAGTTATAGGTTTAAAATTATTTAAATGACTATATCTTCCTAGAAAATCTCTTAAGAAATTGAGAGTGTTTATGCGGTGGCTGAAGTACCAATAAAATCTGAAATGAAAATTATTTCCAAAAGTTTTTTTTTTCTTTACAACAAATACCAGTATTTAATTTGGGAATGTTTTGGCTAGGTCTCCTTTAAATGCTTTTAACAATATTCAGTGGTATGGATACTGAGACAAAACATAACAAAATCAAAAAGAAGAGCAGTAAACTCAATATCCTTTCCCAAGTTATTGGATCTTGAGTTTCTTCATAAAACACAAGTTTACAACATCATCATTGAAGCCTGGTTTACGAAGGGCAGGAGGATTGGAGTAACCAAAAATCATTTCTAACTTATTTCTGTCCCATCTCTGAATATCTCTGCTGATAATCTTTTTTCCTTCCAGTTTTAAAAGGTTGATAGTCATCTAACAAAAATAATACTCCTAATTATATCTTTTGTCAAAAAATTTCCAGTACTTCTTAGAAATCTTAGAAATCCACAATTCATGCATAAAGAGATTTAAAATATTATCATTATTATTACCCATCTTTCATTAGTAGAAACAATAATGTCTTTAAAAATAATAATGTCATGATTTAATATGCCTAATGTTCTCTTCTACAATATGGTTCAGTTTTTCAAGTTCATTTCAGTAAGCATTTCTTTATATGTTTGCAAAACCTTCACCACGATCCCCATATTATCAATCTGCTTTTGCATTTTTACAGGGTAGATACTGAACAACTTTTAGAGACAGTCTAAGTAGACAAGTTAGGCCACCAAGGTAGCAATAACTTAATGTACAAATCTGCTTTAAGAAACACACAGGATTTTAATTGATGATATTCCAAGATTCTCATAAGGAATAATTCTTTTCCATTGTTTTCTTTATTTAATTCTGTCCTTGAATTTTCTGCATTTGTTTTTTAGGAAAGAGGAGAATAGTGAGGAGAAAAATAATCTCATGTAACTGTTCATCAGTAAAGATCGACAGAGTAAGCACATTTCCAGTGTGTGTATGTGTGCGGGTGTAACGGAGGTAGGTGGTCCTGGGGAAAAAAATTCACACCGGGATCATCTTTATATCACAATTTTAAAAAACAACTTCTAGAAGAAATGGGTGAGGACCATAGGAAATTATAAAAGAAATTTTTAATGGAGGTTGGAAAACTCACCCTCTCTTAATAGTTTTAGCATCTTTTATTCTTTAAACATCCAAGGAATAGAAGTCTATAAAAGCAAGGCCAAACATTGTTCATTGTCACTGCCGCTTCAGAACTGTCCCTCGCTATCCTACATTACGATAGTGTCATTGCACAGTAGCAAAGTCTGACACTGACTATTTTTCCTCAAGACCCAAATAATCAACCTCTGTAAATGTTGTTGATGTAACTGGCCTTCCTTGTACTTCTCCCATTTCCCTTCCAACCTGCATTATAAATTAAACTGATTTCATCTCAAGTCTCACCTTTCTAAGCTGACTCTTCATAGATTAATTCTAGACACAACAGAGTAGTGGTTAAGACCTTGAAATAAAACTTGAAAGTAGTGAGTAAAATGTATAGGAATTCCAGATTTTGCATTTCTCTTTGCTCTTTCTTTTTGTCTAAAAAAGAATTCTCAAACTGCCTTCATCCAATACTGCCATTGAATGAGTCTTAGAATTCCTCTGAAAACATGAAATTACAAATTCTAGTATAACTCAGATCAGTACTTCTTAAATCTAATTCCCCTTGACACACTTTTCATTTTACGATTGCATTGCTAGCTATCTCCATTACTCTACTAATTATCTCAAGTATAGCAGAACTAAAGAAAAGTGTGCTTGCCACCTCATGAATGATTTTTGTGGAGGTCAGAAGAAGGAATTGTATTTGCTGGAAGTGTGCTAGGTTGTCATTTGTTTAGCTTAAAGGATAATGAAGCTTTAGAATATAAAACCAATTCCTGAACGGGCATGGAGGCTGGCACCCGTAATCCTCGCACTTTAGGAGGCCAAGGTGGGAGGATTGCTTGAGGCTAGGAGTTTGAAACCAGCCTGAGCAAGAGTGAGAACCACCAGTTTCTACAAAAAGTAGAAAAATTAACCAGGCATGGTGGTGTGCACCTGTAGGTCCAGCTACTCAAGAGGCTGAGGCAGGGGAATCATTTGAGCTCAGGAGTTTGAGGTTGCTGTGAGCTAGGATGATGCCACTGTACTCTAGCTTAGGCTGTAGAGTGAGACCTAGTCTCAAAAAAAAAAAAAAAAAAGCAACTCTTGCTCTCATTTCTCAGCATTCACTGCATTCACTCTGTCAGAAAATTGGTGGGGAACTTGACTGTTAGGACAGCTGTTATTTTCCTGAAGAATTTGCAAAATTTGGATGATCTGTTGTTAAAACTAAAGTCTGGGCTGGGCGCGGTGGCTTGCACCTGTAATCCTAGCACTCTGGGAGGCCGAGGCAGGCGGATTGTTTGAGCTCAGGAGTTCAAAACCAGCCTGAGCAAGAGCGAGACCCCGTCTCTACTTAATCGGACAACTAAAAATATATAGAAAAAATTAGCTGTACATGGTGGCGCATGCCTGTAGTCCCAGCTACTCTGGAGGCCGAGGCAAAAGGATTGCTTGAGCCCAGGAGTTTGAGGTTGCTGTGAGCTAGGATGATGCCACGGCACTCTAGCCCGGGCAACACAGTGAGACTGTCTCAAAAAAAAAAAAAAAAAAAAAAAACTAAAGTCTGTCTGATTTACATAGTCATAAAAGTTCTGATTATACATCTTGGACAAAAATTGCCAAGAATCCTCTGACGCTTCTGAATATTTTGCTTAGTTCTAAAAATTAGCCCTCTTGTTAGATGCCTAATAAAATAACCTTAGTTCTTCTTAAAGTTTCATTTATCTAATATACTACATTAAAATATATACATGTTTAAACCTGAATGAGAAACAACAATAAATTCATGATAGTTGAATAAATGAAGTCAATTTTCCATTAATTATTCCTTTTTTCTCTGTCCTATGTACTTTCAGTAACTATTTTCAAACAGTGCTAATGTACCAACTCTAAAGCACAGTCCTGGAAATTGCAAAGATCGGGAAGACTATATATAAAGTGCCCTGCCTGGCTTCAAGTTTCTTGCATTCTGTTAAAGGACAACATGACTGATGAAAAAGTGATGTAGATTGCAATAAATGCCACCTGCATAGTAAAAACAAATACTATTAATTCACAAGATGATTTTCAGTTAGGAGATCCAGGGTGATCAAAGTGTATTTTGTGACTGAGCCTTAAAGAATATAAAGACTTAACAGGCAGAAATCTCAGTGGGTAGCATTCTAGGTAAAGAAAGAAGCATGAACAGGGTTAAAAAACCAGAGGATGCACATAAAATAGTGAGCAGTCCAGTTCAAACTCCAAAGCCTGACATGTGACATTGCTGAGGTCAGCTATTGCTGTATACTATGTAACAAATCACCTGACGAGTCAGTAGATTAGAAAAACAACCATTTTATTGTCTATGATGGTTTCTGTGGGTCAGGAATTAGGGAAGAGTTTGGCTGGACCGTATAGGCTCAGGATCTCACACGAGGTTATAGCCAGAGAGTGTCTAGAGCTGGGAAGTAGGGGCTGGAGCAGCTGAGGGCTGATAGGGCATCTGCCTCTCTTCATGTAGTGGCAGGTCCTCTCCATGTTGGTCACTCTGTATGGACTAGTATGGGCTTCCTCACAGTATGCTGGCCCCTAGGTAGTCAAATGGCCTACAGTGTGACTGAAGGCTCCATGAGAAATTATTCCAGGGCACTTCCACTATGTGGAAGTCGCATCACCTTTTACAACTTAAGTCTGAGAAGTCCTGCAGAAGTCCTGCAGTGTTACCATGTCACATTCCACCACTTACCAGCAGGCCACAAATCTTCCTAGATTCAAAGGGAAAGGAATTAGATTCCCGTTCTTTGTGGTGGGTGGGTGGGGGAGCGGCAAGGTTTTATAAGGGTATGTGACACATAAAGTAGTGTTTTTCCCTTTGGAAAATATAATCTGCTGCAAACAACTCATAACCTCATCCCAGATAAACTTTTCCAGGTTTAATTTCTTCTATTTCCTGGTGTAACAATGTACCTCATATCGCAGAGAACTATTTGAGATTCTAAAATATTGAAATATTGTCGTGCTTTGCATATCTCCTTGCCATTGAGACTATTACTATTCTACATAAATTGCCTTCATGCCTATTGAGCTGAATCCTACTCAGCTTCAGCAAACAGCTGTCCTAGCTACACTCTTTCCTGATGCCTCCATCACATCAGTGTCCTCCTCTGTGGTCCAGAGAGCTTTTTTTTTCTTTTTCTTTTCCTTTTTGTTTTGTACTTTTACTTTTCGGATGTATTGGGGTAAGATATACATAACATAAAATTTACCATGTACACCATTTTCAAGTGCACAATTCAGTGGCATTCAGTATATCCCCATTGTTGTACAGCCATTATCACTATTTCCAAAACTTTTCATCGTCTCAAACAGAAACTCAGTACTTATTCAAAAATAACTCCCCATTACTCCTCCCTCAAGCTGCCCCTGGCAACCACTATTTTACTTTCTGTCTCTATGAATTTGAACATTTTAGATATTTCATATAACTATAATCATACCATATTTGTCCTTTTGTGCCTTATTTCACCTAGCATAATATTTTTCAAGGTGAATCCACGTTGGAGCATGAATCAAAATTTTATTCCTTTAAGGCTGAATAATAGTTCACTGAATGTATATACCATGTTAATCCATTTGCCATTGACGAACATTTGGGGTATTTCCACTTTCTGATGATTGTGAATAATACCGAAATGAACATTGAGGTACTCCTATGGTATTTTGCATTAATCCTCTGAGGAAATTTAGCACATTGTATTGTGAATATTTTTCCGTATGCCTCTTTGACCATCTTTGAAACCATTCAAACTTCTTAATTTTTAAGTTTAGAAACTTTGAGTTATGAATTTCCATGTCTCCAGAACCTAGAACATAATAAGTGTTCAATAAAATTATATTAGCTCTAGAACAGTGAACAATTGAGAGATGCCCATAGCATAAGACCCATTTGTGGGCTTCAATTTCTTTTTGCCTAAGACTTTCTCACTTATTTGATATGAATTTGAAATCTTCATTCTGTAGATCGATCAAAGTGTATTAGATGCTGTAATAAACACAGCTAAAAGAAGGCATGATTTTCAGGAGTTCACATTTTAAGATTGAGTTTAATACCTTGATAGGGTTTAAGAGAAAAAAAGATTCACACAAAGCAAGTGTAAATTTATTTCTTGATAGCTTTAAAATACTATAGCTTTCTTGAAATTGGGTTATGATGGACTAAATTCTTAAGCTATATGAATGTAATTTGTCTTTTCCCCATAAATATATGTATTACAGTCAGTTGTACTATATTTAACTTGGTCATTTATCACTCTTTAAACTAGAAAAAATTCCATCAAGCATGAACACTTTGAATTGAAAAGTTATACCATAATTGAGTTCTGATATTAAGGACTCCACCCTGCATAAAAATAAAAAGGCAAAAGTAAGATTCTAAGAATCTGAGGGAAATTATTGTGGTGGCTATAGGATATTCTACATAAAATACTGAGCCACTAATTAAAAACAACAACTGCAAAACACCACTTTGTAGGGTTTTTACTTTCATGGTGTCCAGAGCCAACAAATTTAGGATTTTATTCACATATAAAGTACATGTGTAGTGAGGAAAAGGAAGCATATGCTTTTAATTGAATTTGCTGAATATGAAAGAGAAAGAATTTTCAAGTAAAGGCTCATGATATTAAGTTTATTCTTCATTTGGTTTGCTGAACTATCAAAATATTCTGATAATACATTATATAGAAAATATAAAAATTAAGAGGAAGTGGCACCTAAAAACTTCTTGATCCTCATTCAGATTTATCTTCAAAGCATTTTTATGTATTTTTATTTGTTTCTGTCCTGTACTCAGTACCTAGTAGACTGCCTGACAAATAAAAAGCACTCAATCAATATACCAATAAATTGATTATTGATTAAATGAATAAATTCTTCTTTAAAAATAGATATTTTATTATTTACAGTAGTGAAAAAACAAAACTATTTAAATACCCAACAATATAAAGTAATCGGGTAAACTATGGTACATGCACAAGCTGAAATACTTTGGAGTCATTCAAATTATGTTATTGAAAAATTTTAATAATATACAAAATTGTCTAAAAGGTAGTATTAACTAAAATATATATGTAAATACACATATTGTAATGGCTCTAGCTTTATTATAAAGTGAGTGTATGTATATACACACGCACATGAATACTTTCAATATATGTGTATATGTTCACAAATATTTCCAAATCTATGTGTATGTCTATACAAATATTTTCTACATATATCTGGATATATTTTACCTGTATTGAAAAAATTAAATTCTAAGTCTTACAATACCATGCCATGTAACCACTTCTTAGATATATGTTGTTATCATTATTTTACTTGCCAGCAGGAAGAAGAAACAGCAATGTATTGATATCAATATAGCCGTTCATCCTGTAAGTGAAATATTTGTGGAAGTGTACCTTTTCAATGAAATTCAGAAAATGAACTCTTCAGGGCTGAAATTGTAGGTAGAACTCTCTTTCTTTTTACCACTGAAAAATGCTTAATCATTTACAAAGGTATTACTTTGTAAGAAAAAAATCTTGTTGTATTGAAAATAAAATAACTTGAAATTAAAAAAATCAACCTATATCACCTGATTTCAAGCAGATTGTCAGCATAAAGTGAATCTCAATTACTATTAAACAAGCGTTTTTACAATGGAAGTAAATGATATTCCTTATCATAAGAGAATATTATTTTGGACTAAAATATTTTAAATTCTCTGTTTATGGGATTCTTGTTTAGAATAATCATGAACCTGAAGAATTATAATTCTTATTTTCTTGTAACAATGAAGAAATGAACAAAGCAATATAGCACAGGATTGGAATAGGTCAAAAGTGAATATTAAATAACAAAATATTTTACAACATGACAGAACTTATGTGAATCAAAGATATCCTATGGCGAGTGTGCCCTACACAAGGCCATTTTATTTGTAGTAGTAACAGAGCAAATACATACAAAATGGTAATATGCTTTTATGAATTGTAGGCCACTAATTCGGTTACGTAAAAAGAACATAATACTTCTGTTTGTAATTGTTTGGTGTGCTATCATACATGAAGCTGATTTTTGCCACCAAAAAAAACTATACATCCTAAGATCTTAGGTAAAATATGTTATATGTGCTCATAAAAATAAACGAAATTAAAAAGATTTTCTAATTAAAGATGTAAATAATGAAAAAAATGTCACTCTCATCTTTGTAAACACCTTTGAAAAGTTAGGATAAATATAACAATAGTAAAATTAAGAGTTAATAAATGGTTCTACATTTTTTATTAAAAGTAATATAATTATGAAACTACGATCATTTTCTATTATCAAGGTTTCCCATAGTGCTACAATAACTTCTTTTTTCTGTCCATTTATTAGTATAAAGATTGTAAACACTTTTTAAATAAAAGCTGCTTTTTAGTATAAGATTAAAACTTAAGTCACAATTATATTCTCTGAATATAGAATTTCACTATGTGTACCTGTACTCAGAGTACAGGTATAAAATTTTGAGGTTTATCAAAAGACCATAAAATAGGTTTCTACATTTTGGTATACAAAATTATAAAGCTATTTAATGTTTATCTTCATGATTTTTCATAAACTTATTAAACATTCCTCAAAAACTCTTTTGGTGTAATTTCACATATATGTCTCGATCATTATACTATGCCAAAATTTAAATCTTTCTATAGAAAAAGTCGCATATTGATTTTTAAAGGATGATTCACAACAACGACTTAATCTGCTATACTGACAATGACAAAGGAAATCAATACAGCCAAGGTACGAGGTTCAGGAAAAAATTTAAAAAGAACGACACTGCTAAGCTAGTCGTCATCCCTTAAGTTGCACAATTTTTATGTGAAAAGAGAGAGGAGGAAAAAGCCAGGGATGTTGATGAACCAGCCTCAAAGCTTTTCACAGCACCACCACCAACAATACTCAAATATGTCAAAGTCTGTGTGAAAAATGAAAACCAGTGACAATGAAAGCATTCAACTTGAAAGATATATTACCTCTTTCCCATGTCACACTTCAGAAACAATACAAAACACGATTACTAGTCCCAGCGGAAGGAAGGACTCTTTACAAGTGATATTACCATTTCAAAATATCTTTGTATAAAAGCAGAGCCAAATAAAGACTCTGAAACATCAGGACTTCTGAGACAGAGCTGGAATTTCTGTAGAAGAGATATATTCTCAGACAGAAGAATGATAGCAGATGGGAGTGGAAAGGAGTCAGTTTGTACATCAGGGGTTCATGCTTAGTTGGGATACAGTAAGATGAATAAAAATTTGTGATTATAAAGGCTGTACATATATTTTTACCATGAATACTGTGGATTTTATATAGCATAACATTTAAATCAAATATTTGTATGCCACTGTCAGATGAGCCAGTGCCCCCGAAAGTGGTACCTATTCAGAACCCAAAGAGTGAAATGTCTGCAAATCACTTGAAAATTAATATGGAATTTACTTGGTGTTGGGTTTCCATTTCTGATCTGTGCTGGCCATTTTCTAAGACCTCAAGGAGGCTAAATGGGTAAAGATAATATTACATTTTGAGTGCTGTTTTCCTTTACTTTTTTTTTCTCCAGGCACTATACAGTATGAACTCACTTCTCTAAAAGTAAGGACTTTCCTATGAACTAAGGAATAAAGCTCAACTTTTTCATGTACTGTCTTAGTCTGCTCAGGCTTCCATGATAAAATACTACAGACTAGGTGGGTTAAATAACAGAAATTTATTTCCTCACAGTTCTAGAGGCTGGAAATTTCCAGATCAAGTTCCGGCAGGGTCGGTGTCTGGTGAGAGCTATCTTTTCCCTGTGTTCTCACTTGGAGGAGAGAGAGAGTGAGCTCTCTGGTATTTTTTTTAAATAAGAACACCAATCCTATCAGATCAGGGTCCCATCTTTGTAGGACCTCATTTCACCTTAATTAACTCCTAAAGACTCTATCTCCAAATATAGTCACATCAGGGGGTTAGGGCTTCAATACCTGAATTTGGGGTGGGGGAGACACAAAATTTAGTTTATAGAATGAACTATGACAAAAGGCTGTGTAATCTAACCTAATAAAGGTGGGGGAGATTCAGCACTTTTAAATTCTTTTTAATAATTTTAGGGCTTTAACAATAATTGGTGATAAAAATGAATAAACATATTCAGTCTTTCTCAAAAAAAAAAAAGAGGTGCTTTATGACAGAAAATATGACAGGCCTTGAATGGGAGGAATCATTCAGACTGGTGTTTAATTCCCTTACATAATTTTGTTTATAGTCTGCAAATTCAGCCATTAGACTTCTACTCATCAGTGGTGACCTCTTTGTATTTGAAAACAGGATTATGACCACGTTTTTATTTATTTATTTATTTATTTAGGAACAGTTTCGCTCTGTTGCCCAGGCTGAATAAGCAGTGCTATCATAACTCACTGCAGATTCGAACTTGGGGCTCAAGTGATCCTCCTCCTTCAGCATCCTGAGTAGCTGGCACCATAGGCACCCACCAGTGTGCCTGGCTAATTTTTCTTATCTTTTTAGAGACAGAGTGTTACTGTTGCCCAGGCTGGTTTGGAACTCCTGGACTCATGTAATCCCCCACTTTAGCCTCTCATGTTGCTGGGATTACAGGCGTGAGCCATTGAGCCTGGCTGTATCATTTTTATAGATTTAGAGTATATATGTGCAGTTTTGTTACATTGATATATTCGAAGTCTTGGTTTTTTGTATAACCATCACCTGAATAGTGTACACTGTATCCACTAGGTAATTTCTCATCCCTCATCCCTCTCCCACCCTCCCACCTCTCTGATCCTCCAAATGTCTATTTTTCCACTCTCCATGCCCATGCGTTCGCATTATTTAGCTTCCACTTATTATGAGAACATGGAGTATATGACTGTTCCTAAGTTATTTCACTTAGGATAATGGTCTCTAGTTCCATCCATATTGATGTGGAAGACATTATTTCATTCTTTTTTATGGCTGAGTAATATTTCATAGTGTGCGTATGTGTGTGTGCGTGTGCATCACATTTTCTTTATCTAATCATCCATTGATAGACACGTAGGTTGACTCAATGTCTTTGCTATTGTGAATAGTGCTGTTATAAACATACAAGTGCAGATATTTTTGATACAGTGATTTCTTTTCCTTTGGGTAGATATCCAGTAGTGGAATAGCTGCATAAATGGTAGGTAGTTCTGTATTTATAGAAATCTCCATACTATTTTCCATATAAGTGTTCTCTTTTCTATGGATCCTCATCAATATCTATTGTTTTTTAACTTTTTAAAAATAGCCATTCTGACAGGAGTAAGGTGGCGTCTCACTGTGGCTTTAATTTGCATTTCTCTGATGATTAGTGATGTTGAGCATTTTTTCAAATGCTGTTTGCCATTTGTGTGTCTTCTTTTGAAAAATGTCTCTTACAACCACTTTTTAAAACTCTTTGGTAGCATCTACTAAAGCTGAATATGTGCCTACAACACTATCCAGAAGAAAATAAGTACTAAGATGTTTATTGTAACATAATACTCAATAGATCCAAACTGGTAACTTCCAAAATCCTTTTCTTGCACATTAACAGTAGAATGCATAATTACGCAGGCATATTCATAGAATGATGTAATATATAGCAATGAGAAGGAATGAGTTACAAATACATCGAAAATTATGATGACTCTTACAGGCACGATATTGAGCAGGAAAAAAGGAGCCTGAACCTATACTTCAGACTGTATGATTCTATTCATATAACGCGCAAAAATTAACAAAACAATCAATAGTTTTAGAAGCCAGGATAGTGGTTACTTTTGGGATGGGATAGTTGACAACAAGGGAAATGAGGGAAGCTTTTGAGTGTTGATAATACTTTTTCATCCTGGTGCTAGTTAAACAGTTATCTTCAGCTGGTGAAAAATCAATGAACTGTAGAGTTATGATTTGTGTGCTTTTTTACATGTTATGATATAGTTTGACAAAAAGTAAATACAAAACAATTTAAATATATAATACTTTCAAGGATGATTATGTTTAGGGGTGGTTAAGATAGCTTGAAATGTTATAAACTCAGTTTAAGGTATGTAAACAGTAAAGCTTTTAAGCATCTGGTTTATATTTCTTACAGATGCAATTTTTAAAAATCTGAAATTTTTATAACAATTAATTAGGACATCTTATGTATATTTAGATTTATATAACTATCTTACTAGACAGTTTTGTCAATTAATTATTTTATCTTTCCAAGAAATACTGCAGTAATATTCTCTATGAAATGACTGATTTTCTCCTCTTTGTGACTTCTGCCCTATGTTTATTCTCCCTCCCACTCCTGTTTCTTTCATTTCAGTTTCAGATTTCCAGATGTTGAATTCCTTGACTTTGGCTTCTTCAAAAATTCCTTTAAAATATATTTGCTATGGACCGGATGTCTCCTCTCAAAATTTATATGTTGAATCCTAATCCTCAGTGTGATGGTATTTGGAGGAGGGGCCTTTGGGAGGTGATTAGGTTATGAAGATGGCTCTCTCATGAATGGGATTAGTACCCTTGTAAGAAGAAACACAGGGGTGCTTGCTTCTTCTCTCCTTCCATGTAAGGATACAACCAGGAGGTATGCATCTGCAAAGCACAGAGAGGTCCCTCACCAGGAACCCAATTGCCAGCACCTTGATATTGGACTTCTCAGCCTCGTAAGGAATAAATTTCTGTTTTATCCAGCCTATGGTATTTTTTTTATAGCAGCCCTAACTGAATATGACAGTGTTCTTAGATAGATCACAAAAATACAGAGCATATGGCTCACATTCAAAATCCTAAGGAAACACCAAAATCAATGACTACCATTTCTTACCCATTTGTACAACATAGAGAACAGATGCCCTTCGTCCATTAGCTCTATACACATTCTATCAAATTTATATTTCTAAACCTAAACACAATTCATAAAAATTCTAAAAATGAAGGTGACATAAATAATTCTTAAATTAAATTAGGGTATTATAATCCAAAGGAGCCAATGTGGTCTGCCAAATAATTCAGAGATGATTTTGCTGGCTAATATAAACCCCACATGAAACAATCTCAAAGGAGTCCATCTGGCTTCTCTGAGCCTCAGTGAATAAGGATGAATGTAGTGAAAATGGATGCAATTTCCAGAACATGCTACTTCTTCTATCATGGTACAGTAAAATGCTCATAACAGTGCTAAACAGAGAGTGAAGGAGCTGTTCAATATTCATAAAAGAAATTTCCTGGATACATTTCGGACTATTTTTCTAGGCTTCATGTACAAAAGAGACTGGACCAGGTTAAGAGTTTAGGTCAGCCCTCAAGTCAATATTATTTTATCTTTCTTCCTCACCTCTGTATTTCTGTAGAAATACAGTATAGTATATATTGCATATATAGGCAATGCAAACATCTTTAGACTATATGCATGCATAACATGAAGAATGAATGGAACAAAAGGGATTTGAGAGTAGGTCATTTGCTCTGGGCCTAATGAGCAGAACCGTGAATGGCCTATAAGAGCTAGAGGCATGTGGGTGTGTGCATTAACGGATACTTAATGAGCAGTTTAATTACCATGCTGAGTCTGGCCTATATTACAATGCATTATTGTAAAGCTATAAATTATTTATATGGCTTAAACATGTATATCTGCTTGTATCCTCTTTTTTCTAAATATTTTATATTAAACAGCATCTTGACAAAAATACAATTATATGTATTTCCTCAAGATAAGGGAGAAAATATGTCTAGGATGGAAAAATCAATTCATTAAATCTATATTTTTCATGTTATAAAGTATTTTCACTTTGAGAATTACCAGAATTAATTGCCCTCGTTTGTTTTCCATGTGGCAGTATTCAGACCTTCCAATAGAGGTATTCCCCTCCCCCCAAGGAGTGCACAATAATTTCTTAAAGCTCCTTTTGGAAACATTCCCAGATGTAAGTAAATATGCTGAAAATAATAGAACTGAGAAAATAGTGTTTTTCAAAGGGAAATTTCATAAAGGTAACTTTTAGGTGGAAACTAATTTTTGTTGAATTAAAGAAGAATGTGTTAGCAGGGCCTGTGAAATACCAGCACAATAGTGAGTAGTGAATGATATGTGGCTCATGAAGACTGCAGTAGGAACTTCAAACATACTTTGAAGATGGAAGTGGGTATAATTCCACACAGTTTTTAAAATAAACATACTTAGATTCATTGTATGGGCCTGAGTAGCATTGCCCTTAGTAAAAACATAGATGAACTGGGATTCATCATCTTATAGCCACAATTGAAAGAAAACCAATTTTGTTAATGGACATATGTTCCCAGAAAGATTACAAGATATCATAATTAACTACTTAAAAAAGACAGACGGGATGTTAGTAAGTGTGCTAGGTTTCATTCTAAAGTTGTGACAGAAGCAATAAACAGTCAAAATAGAAAATTACTCTGATTACTCTGATTTTTTTTTTTTAATTTTGGGGAAATGGTTTTCCTGCACTGCTGAAAGTCAAAGAAAAACATGAGGATAAAGTCTACATTTGTGACAGCAAACTCATTGGCATGAAGCAGAAAAAAGTGGTCCAATGTGTGTCCAGGAAATTTCTTTTATGCATACTGAATGGCTACTTCACTCTCAAGCAATTTCATGACATTTTGAATGTACTATGCTAAGAAGACCAAAGAAGCAATCTCAGTTTGAGCCACTCAGCTTCAGATTGTTACATAGTCACAAACTGAGCACCCTTAAATGTTTAATAATTGTTACAAGAGATGAGGGATGCGTAATAGTAGGGAAACAACTGAAAGTATATGGCTATCGATAGTGTGCCAACTGTAATAGATATATGTGCATGCAAATGTAAGAACTTAATCGCTCACCCAGTGTCCATTTGTTGAGCAATCACTATGTTGGGCATATGGAAAATTTCTAAAGTGAAAACAAAAAAGATGATTGACTCTGCACTCAATAATCTCAGACATAATATTATAGTAAGGCCATCGACCAGTGACTTAATGTGCAGGAAATCATATATACCTCTGAGAACCAAATAAAAATGATGAGACCTTTTCTTTAGAAAGAAAGAAAAAAAAAAACCCACTTACACAGCTATCCATTTAATTCTACATACAATTTCAGGGAGGTGGGGAACCTGCGGCCATATGTGGCCTTCTGGATCCTTGAGAGCAGTCATTTGATTGAATCCAAATTTTACAGAATCGAATTTTTAAAAAGGGATTTGTTCTGTGAAGTTTGGATTCAGTCGAGGGGCCACATTTGGGGATCTGGAGAGACACATGTGGCCTTGAGGTGGCAGGTTCCCCACTCCTGCCTGGTTCACATGTCTCCAATGCTCAGCCATTGGCATAGGAGTTCATGGCTTATAGGTCACAATCCCTGCTCAGATAGTCTCCCCATACCTAATCATCTACCATAATTCCTCATTCAACAGCTGCCTGACATACTGAAAAAAATTTTACCATCACATTGTACTAGTTATATATTGTTGCATAAGCCTTAACTACACCAAAACCAGCAGCTAAAAACACAAAAATAGCCGGGCGCGGTGGCTCACGCCTGTAATCCTAGCACTCTGGGAGGCCGAGGCAGGCAGATTGTTTGAGCTCAGGAGTTCGAGACCAGCCTGAGCAAGAGCGAGACCCTATCTCTACTTAAATTAGAAAGAAATTAATCGGACAACTAAAAATACCTAGAAAAAATTAGCTGGGCATGGTGGCACATGCCTGTAGTCACAGCTACTCGGGAGGCTGTGGCAGAAGGATCGCTTAAGCCCAGGAGTTTGAGGTTGCTGTGAGCTAGGTTGATGCCACATCACTCTAGCCCGGGCAAAAGAGTGACACTCTGTCTCAAAAAAATAAAATAAAATAAATAAAAACACAAAAATGTAATATCTCTCATAGTTTCAAAAATTTGATCAGGAATCTTGGAGAGGCTTAGCTCAGTGGTTCTGGCTCAGGGTCTCTTATGAGGTTGCGGGCAAGTTGTTGGCTGTTATTGCAGTCATCCTGAGCTTTGACAGTGTCAGAAATATTTACTTCTAAGATCACTGACATGGCTGATGTCAGGAGGTATAAGTTCTCTGCTGGATGTTGGCTGTAGTCCTCTGTTCATCATCACCTAGACCTCTTAATAGGGTTGCCCAGACATGGGAAAAGCAAGATGAGTGAAGAGAAAGCCGCAATTATGACCTAGCCTCAAAAGTGAAATAATCTTTTGTAATGTACTCGTTGTACACAAGAAGCTTGATACAACATGGGAGAGGATTTCTCCAGGGGGTGAGTATCAGGTGGTGAGGATCCTTAGGGACCATTTTAGAAGCTGGCTACCACAATATTCAAACTAGAATAATGAAAATTATGACTGAACTATGGGACTGGGAGTGGTCAAGGAACTTGGGGCATAGTCCAGTTTCTGAATGCAGTTAATAGTATATTGACCAAGTCAATTACCTTCATATGCAAAATGAGAGGCTTTGATTAAATAAATTCTCAAGTCTCTTCTAGCTTGAATACTGAGTGATTAGATGATCTTTCCATTAAAATTTCAATGTATAGCAAATACATTGCTATCAGGGAGGGAATCCTAAGATTCAGTTAAACCTGGTATAGAGTCAAGCAATAAATGCTTCCAATTTCTGTACTCAGGGAGACACAATTCATTTTACCTTATTATGAAATATAATCATTATTGATAATCTTCTAACCACAAACAAGTTGTTTCTACTATAAATTTTCTTATCTAACTGGCAATTTTAATAAGCTGACAAATGAACAAAATGTCAGCTATGTTTTCTAAAAATTTAATGTTGTGGAAACTGTTTTAATAATTTTGTTAGCAAAACCTGGCATGTTTTAAGACATCTCCAGCTTATAGACAATTCCTAACACAGGCCTACAAAGTTTTCTGAAATCCATTTTGGATCATCTTGCGTATGTTGTCATCAGGAAACAGTAGTTCATGAACAACTGTCTCAAGGACTTTTGAGGAGGATTGCAAGTTATTGAAGTGGAAAAGCCTTTTAGGGGATCAAAATATATCCTAATATCAACCCTGAGGTCTCTTGTTGCATAGTCAAGCATGGCTGCATAAAATAGATTGAATAAAACTGGAACCATTAGATATCCCTGCTTCCCAGGATTAGAGATGGATGGCTCCAGCCAGATGCCGTCAACACTAAGTTGACCAGTCATTTCATCATGAAAGTTTCAAGCTGCTGGTAAACTTCTCTAGAAAACCAACTTTATTGTAGTTGTCAGAGCAGAGATTCTCTACTGTCAGCAAAAGTTGTGGTAGATTAATAATCACAACATTGACAGCTGAAGGGATATGATATTCCTGTTTGTGTAAAATGGTATCACTGGAACTAAGTGACATATCCCTAAAAAATCTTCAGGTGAGCCATTTTTGATTTTTCAAAAAAATTAAAATTAATAAAATATAATTCAATGTGATTCAACAAATGTTTAATGAGGATATTTCAATAAGTAAGATCAGTAGGATCTTTGTCCTTAGGTAGCTTACAATCTCATCTATGAAGGGAGATAGAATGTAAACAATTACAAGGTTGATGAATAGAAGTTACCATATTAAGTTTTCACAATTATTATAATGAAAATCATTCCTAGTTCTTATAATTAAAAATCTGACAATTAGAGAATAAAATTCCTGTCATCATGCATTCTCTATGTCTCTTGAGGGCATCCTCTCTCCCCCTCCCTTTCCCCCACTTTCTCCCTTCCTCCCTCCCTCTCTCTCTCTCTCCTTTTTTCACCTCCTCTCTCCCACCAATAGGCTCCTCTGCCTTCTGGCTTTCATTAGGGTTTGGCTAATGGAGAGCCACACCAAGAGTGAAAATAAGGAAGCTGATTGAGTTCAAAGTATTCATTCTCCTGCTCTTTACCTATCTGGGTTACCTCTGGTTGGCTGAGTCCCTTGACCAATGAGTCACAGAGTCTCTTCCTTCATCTCTTTGGACCTTGCATGGTAACAGCCCCAGAATATGGCACTATCCTGGTGGTTTCTCTACACATGGAGATTACACTCTTTTAATGGATATATTAAACTGCCTTTACAACCCCATTAAAAAGTGGGCAAAATACATGAACAGATTTTTTTCAAAAGAAGATAGACAAATGGCCAATAGGCATATGAAAAAAATGCTCAACATCACTAATCATGAGGGAAATGCAAATTAAAACCACGGTGAGATACCACCTAACCCCTGTTTAATGACTTTTATTAAAAAGTCCCAAAATAATAGATGCTGGTGTGGATGCAGAGCAAAAGGAATGCTTATACACTGTTGGTGCGATTGCAAATTAGTACAACCTTTATGGAAAGCGGTATGAAGATTCCTCAAAGAACTAAAAGTAGCCCTACCATTTGATCCAGCAATCCCACTACTGGATATGTACCCAAAGGCAAAGAGGTCATTTTATCAAAAAGGCACCTGCACTTAAATGTTCATTGCCACACAATTCACAATTGCAAAGATGTGGAATCGATCCAAGTATTCATCAATTCATGAGTGGATTAACAAACTGTATATGTATACCATGGAGTACTACTAAGCCATAAAAAGGATGAATTTTAGAACAATTTGGGTGGACCCAGAGACCATTATCCTAAGTGAAGTATCCCAAAAATGGAAAAACAAACACCTCATGTGCTCACTATTACACTCGAACTAACCCATGAGCACACATGTGCACAGAAGGAAGTAAAACTTAGTGAAAATCAAGCAGCAGTGGGGGAGTGAAGGGGAGGAAAAAAAACCTAATGGTTACAATGAACACTATTTGGGTGATGGGCACATTTATAGCCATGACTCGAGCATTACAAAAGTGATCCAAGTAACTAAAATCATTTGTACACCCTTAATAATTTGAAATAAAAAAATAAATAATAAACTCCCCTTACATTATTCTAATTTGAGTGTTCTGTTTTCTGCTAGTATTAATATAGAGAAAATGTCAGCAAATTTCTCCTCCCCTTATAAGAACTCCCGGCTCTTAAGTCCTCTTTTCCCCTTATATTAGTTTTGCCACTGGGTCATTTGTCATTTCTCCTCTCCAGGGCAGATCATATCTAATTTCAGAGATAAACAAAGCAAAACAAAACAGAGCAAACAAACAACAAAATGAGCTCTGCAAGCAAACATCTCCCTGAGACACATCATTTGGCTCAGTGGCCAGTGGTTCTTTAGTATTTTTTCTTCCGCCCCATTGTTTCTGCTTTAATGAGGCTAGGAGAGGGAACCAGAGTAGCAGTGAGAGGAAAGAGAACAAGGTAAATACAGAATAAACAAGGTAAGTGCTAGAAATGTAATTCTACCATAATAAATTTAGCTTATACTTCATTGGTGAGGATTTCTATGCTGAGGTAACTCAAACTTGGGGCAAGGGAGGAGAGAAAGTGGAGGGCCTGTGAGAAGACAAGTAAATTCTAAGAATGCAACAGGAGAGGGTAACCCCTCTCCACATTTGAAATAAGAAAATAAGGGCTTATTTAACTTTAATCAAACAATTTAATCATTGGATACATTTTGAGATAAAACTGAAGAATAATTATAATAATCTTTTAAAATAATTTATAACATTTCTATTTGAATTTACTTTCAATAAGACATTATTGTATAAAGTGGGGAACATTATGCCATTGAAATGCCGAATGATAAATGTTTATAAGGAAAGAGAGATTTTAAATTCTATTAAAGCTACACACAGACAGACACATAGGAAGATAATGCAATTTCATGTCAGGCTATTTACTCATTGTGCTGAAGTCATTAGTGACTATTACTAAATAAAAATATATATGCATTTGATGTACATGCTAGAATTTCTCATCTGGAATGGATCTCTTTGCAGAGAATGAAACTTATTCAAAACTTTTTTGTGTGTAAGTTACAGTAATCATATTTTATCATAAACATAGAAACAGGCTCTTGTGAAACTCTAAGACAGAGATGGCAGTTGGGCAAACCAGTACTTTAGGACAGAAAAAAGTTTACTACCTCTTTTTTATTATTCTTATTAAAACAATTAATGCTTATTATAAAACAGTCATATAGTAAAGTGTGTTGAATTCAATATGGCCACAATTTGTTGCAACTCCTCCCATTAAGACATAGAGACTATTTCCTCTTTCTTTGAATCTGGCTTTGTTATTTGCTTTGACCAATAAAATACAGCAGAAGTGACACTGGGTGAGACCACCAACACTTGGCCTCAAGAGAGCTTATGGTTTTTATTTTTTGCCCTTTTGGATCACTGCTGTTCTGTGAACAAACTTAGATAGAGACCATGGGGAGAGCAGCCATCTCAGCCATGCCCACACATGCCGCAGACATGTAAGTGAAACTATTTGGGACTAGCCAGTGCCTAACTAACCCAACAACTGTATGTAGACACAGGAGTGAACCTAGACATCACACAGAACAAAGACAAGACATTCAAATTGAACATTGCCCAAATTGCCAACTACACAGAGTTGTAAGCAAATAAACGGTTGTTGTTTGAAGCTTTGGTGTGCTTTGCTATACAGTAATAGATGACTAATACATATAGAAAAGCATAAAACATTAGGTAAATTTCTCCCTGACCAGATTCTCCTAACTTCATTTGCCAGGAATTATAATACATTATCATGATTAACATTTTTTCCTTATCCTTCTATCCTTTATGTGCCTTGGGTGAATACATACATACATAGAAAGATGGATAAATAGGTAGGTAGGTGGAAGAAAGAAAAGAAGAAAGGAAGAAGGAAGGAAGGAAGGAAGGAAGGAAGGAAGGAAGGAGGGAGGGAAGGAAGTAAAGGGGAGGGAGGGAGATGTCACAACTGGTATACTGTAACATAGCCTTATAGCTTTCACTTTAACTAAGAATACATCTTAGAGAACGTTTCCATACCAATACATAAAAGCAATCCTCATTCCTTTCAACAACTGTTTAATACTAGCATTGCTTTTATTATCATTATTAGTATTTTTTCGTTTTTTAGATATGTGGTCTTGCTCTGTCTCCCAGGCTGGAGGGCAGGGATTCAATCATAGCTCACTGCAACCTTCGACTCCTGGACTCAAGTGATTCTCTTTCCTCAGCTTCCTGAATAGCTAGGACTACAAGTGCACACCACCATGTCTAACCTAATATTAGTATTGTTATACAACACTTTAACATTTCATTATTGGTGAACAGTGGAGTAGAAGACATTTTCCCCAGCACAAATGTTACTGCGATTAATTTTATCATGGGCTTTTTATGTTTTTAAATTTATGCAGGAGTGTGTGAAAAATAAAGGGGGGGGGAGCTATAATTGTAAGTGCTAGTTAGAAGATATTTACCTTTTTAACTTTTGGCAGCAAGTTCCAAATCGCAATCCTAGCAACTGGTATCCATTTAGGGGATTTTTTTTCCTGAATTTTGGGGCTGGTTTGCCTGCTGTTGATCAACTTATGTGGAGATGCACTTGTTTGTTTCCATCACATTTATATTTCAAACCATGCTGATTATCGTGGTGATGTTGCCTTTCTTTGGTGCTTGAGCAAAATCTCAACTTTCAGTGGTTTGTACGTTCACTTTTCCTGTATTTGGAACAACCAGTTTATCCAGTGTACATGATCTATTTAAAACTGCATTTAGAGCAAATGGAATTCCCCTAAGTGCAAACAGTGAAATCTGCTGATGGCCAGGAAAAAGTTTAGTGCTCTGCCAAATCCATTCAGCTTGAAGTCAGTCAGCCTGTAGTCATTTTCAATGAGTTCTAATGAGATAGTATGTTATGGAAAATGATAAGAAAGGATGTGGAGATTTGTAGGAATGTCTGGGTAAGATAAATAAATAAAGTTCATGATTAGCAGAGAACTATGAAACTTGAAACAAATAAAAATCTTAAACTTTTCAGAAGAAAAAAAAGATCCATGCTATTCACATATATACTGAAATTTAGAACATAAAAAAGAAAAACACAGTAAACTTTCTGAGATTTAAACTGCAGGTGTGTGGTTCCTGCTGCTTTCCTTCCAGATGTGTTATCCATCAAAGAGCTACCCTATTAATTCTGATGGATAAGTCAACCCTATGAAACAGAGAGTAGTCATTTCCTTAGTTATACAGGGATGTCTGGTAGTCAGGCTTAATGCAGAGCTTTGAGGGCTGCCAGTGGCCGAATTGAAATGTTCCTCACCAGGAAAACTGGGCCTCACATGCTCCATGAACTCACCAGATCATAAGCCTCAAAAGGCAGCTGCAAAGGAGGGATGATTTTCTCCCTCTGGCTGCAGATGTTCAACCCCTTCCTTGCACTTCCCTTGCCTCCTGCAGCTGCAGAAGGGGCTCAGCATAATTCTTGTCCAGGTGGTTTTGTGGGCTACCTGCAGCTAGGGAGCAATACTACTATCTAGTTAAGCTTATATTACTGGTTCACAAATCCAGTTCCAACTACAGATGCTCCTTGACTTATGATGGGGTTGCCTCCTGATAAACTCATTGTAAACTGAAAATATTCTAAGTCAAAAATACATTTGATGCACCTGACTTACCAAACATCATAGCTTAGTCTAACCTACCTTAAATGTGCTCAGAATACTTACATTAGCCTACAGTTGGGCAAAATCATCTAACACAAATCCTATTTTATAATAAAGTGTCGAATATCTCATGCAATTTATTGAATACTGTACTCAAAGTGAAAAACAGAATAATTGTATGGATATTTGAAATGTGGCTTCTACTGAATGGTTATTGCTTTTGCACCATCATAAAGTTGAAAAATCATAAATTGAACCATCCTAAGTTGGAAACCATCTGTATAATACTTTTACTTGCCTATTAGTTTATCTGATACATATTCTTGCCTTTGTACATGGTCCAAGCTTGTGAAAAATCATGACTACCTTGTGGTAAACTATGTATCTGTATCACTGAGACACAGAAGCCAAATAAGTAAATAGCTCCTTGAGAAGGGTTTTGTTTCATACTAATAACTAAAAGTTGGGTTTTGTTTAAATTGGAGAATATTAAGAGTTATATCAATCAATGTATATTTAAGTTAATCTGAAATTCAAAAGACCATGAAGTTCAAATAACTTCATCTTCTTTAGGCATTGCTTCATGGGATGGAATCAAGGAAGCAGCTAAGGTCCTTATTTTTTTTCTTCAAAACAAACATATTCTAAAAATGTGTCAAGAAGACATCACAGGTTTAAATGAAACTCCTAATTTAATATTTGTGGGTGCACAGTTACAAGTATTTAAGTTTAGTGTAAATATTGTTTTAATGATAAGAATTTTTAAAATAGTATAACAAAGACAGTAAGTGCTCAATAAAGGTAAGTAATTTACTATTATTTTTAA
>NW_012149742.1:410373-411686 GCF_000956105.1 Propithecus coquereli | reverse complement strand
CTTTTTCTGATTCACTGTCATAATGGGAAGCTCTAAGTTTATCTTCAAATTCTGGTTTAAACATTAAGAATGGAAGATACCAGAGGGTTACAGGTTCACAGCTCTTCTTAACCACCATCCTCCCTTCCCACATTAATCTCCACATTTGGTACACCTGATTTACCCATATGCCATATATAATCTGTGTTTGCAAAAATCAATAGCTGCAGGGTTTTAGATAGAATGTAGAATAAATTCAGCTTACAATAAAATATCCAATGATTATAAAAATAGTTTAAGGAGCCCAAATGCTAAATCACTACAATTGGTCTTTCTGTCTGTTTTATGCCTATTTTATGACAGGTACATAAAACTAAAAGTGTAATATTTTACCATTACCCAGAAAAGGTGCATTAGTATTGCTAGTGCTTCTGAGTCAATCTAACAGAAGGTATCAGCTGTTTCAATTTCACTATATCCACAGAGGCATCATGTCTAAACATCCACTGCCACTTAAGTCACTAACAGGAAGTAATTAATATGACCTTGAATATTTGACTTCATTTCAAATGGCTAGCTTTTGTTGTAATCAAAATGATTCTGGCTACAACACCATGAAATCTGTGAAACATACGCTATGTGACTCCATGTGACTGCTGAGGGAGGACTGTGTTCAATTCAGGGTTTAAACGATACTTAGTTTAAAAAAACTTAAGGGAAAAAACTAAATTATGTAGAACATTGTTAAAATGTCAGGATTAGGGAAAAATAATGAGGATTTAAAAAATCTATGTTTGGAAAATAAAGAGATTGCTATTTGATTAAGGAAGTAATAAATAGATGCCAGAATTACTAATAATGGTCAACACACATGCATTTACTGTATTAACATTGACTCTTATAACGACCCAGTTTTCAAATGAAGAAACTGAGACCCGAGTATTTGGCTTGTCTAAGTCCAAACAGCCAGTGTGCCAAATAATCACTAAATATTTCCATTGCAGAGCTAGGCTGCATATGTTACAATAACCTGGATTACTAAACACGCCTGTAGAATTGGAAAAATAAATTATATGTTAGTCGGTTTCAAATATAAGCTCTTTAGGTTTAACATCAAAATAGTTACCAGGGGCTCATCTTTTACTATGTTCTTCCCTCCATTTTTTTCTTGACTATACCTCTTCTTGACTATACCTTTTTCTTGACTACTACCTCTTGGTATCCCTAGAGGAGAATTTGTGTACTAAATTGATTAATGCACATTATTTATCTACCTCCTTTATTTATTAAAGCAATAACAATAGGAACTACTTGGAAACATTATAAAATTGTAA
>NW_012149742.1:407143-408827 GCF_000956105.1 Propithecus coquereli | reverse complement strand
TAGCACAAGCTCCATTAAAAAAGAATATGATTTTTTTAAACAAAAATAGGTAAAAATGAAACAAAAATAGATGGATATTTAAAAGAGACAATTAGAAATTTAGGGAACAAAATATATTGATTGAATTAAAAAATATAATTAACAAAATTGGATTGTTCTCCCTTCTAGGTGGAAGGGAGGGGTGGATAGACAGATAGATAGATTTATATAGTAATTACAAAACATGGAAGAGAGATCCCAACATTTGAATGAATCAGAGTTCCAGAAGAAGAAACTGAAATGAATGTTAAGAAAGCAATACTGAAGTAAATTGTTGATAATAATTTTCCAGAATTAAAGAAGAAAAATCTTATGCATCATCAGATCACTATAACCCAAATACTAAGAGAATAAACACATATAAATCCAAATGTGAGCACACTAAAGCAAAACTGTAGAAATCAATGGTAAATAAAGTCTTAAAACCTATCAAAGAAAAAGGACAAATAATCTAAAACAGAGTAACAATAGTCCTGACAGCAGATTCCTTTACAGTCTCAGACAACAGGTGTCAATGAAATATCTTAAAAGTGCAGAGAGGCGGCCATCTAAAATACTAACACAAGGAGAAAATGGGTGAGGAGAATACAAAAACTATATTATCTTTTCAACTTTTCTATAAATCTAAGACTTCCAAAATTTTTTTTAAGTGTGCAGAGAAGGGAAAAAATACTAAGCTGGAATTTTATAGCTAGCTAATCCATCTGCCAAAGACATGAAAATATTTATTGAAGGATATATAGCAAGAACATAGAGAAACACAGAGAAAAGTTGTAGTATTAAAAAAAAAATGATGAGCATAGAAATTGATACAGTTCCTTCCTTTTTTCCTCCCTCCCTCCCTCCCTTCCTTTCTTCCTTCTTTTTCTTACTCCTTCCTTCTTTCATGAATAATTCAGTCCAAAACCCATTAGGTGAAGCCATGCAAGGTAGGTATCCTGAGTGTCGTGAGGAGAGAAGTAGAAGCAGTTCAGCGTGGGGTGTCGAAGCTTGAGCAAAATACGGAGATCATCCGTGTGGCCCAGCTGAACCAAGAAAGAAGCATGTCCACTTGGGAGAGAAGGGATAATAGCTCAGCACACAGTGCCAAAGCCAAGGAGAGTGAGGAGATCATGTGAGTAGGGGAAATCATGTTGCTGGAGAAAGATTGGTTATAATAAGTAAAGATGTTGAGAATATTAAAAGCCAGATTTTTCAGTGTCAGAGAATTGCAAATAAAGAAAGTTACACATTTAAAAGAGAAACCTAGAATGAAAAAGAATTAATGTAATTTTTAAAATGGCAAACTTCTCCATAGAGAGTAACTTAAACCTTAGCTTATCATTTTGAAAATGTAAACACTCTATCATTAGAAACTCAGATATAAGATTTAAAAAAATAACCTGGTTGAGTTCTTTTTATCCTTAAGTAACATTTCACAGGAAATGTATATGAAGTTGAATTAGTTAAGGTATTAGACTGTACTTAAAGCCACTTCTGTGGGAGATTTCTCCACCTTTAGTGTCATCTAAGGGACCATCACATGTAGATCATATGAATGCTCCTCCCCTACTTCTAATTGAAGAGCAGCCAAATCTTAGCTTGGCTAGTTACCTACGGAATGGCCTGGTTTCAAAGTTCTGCCCTGAATTCATTGAGCCAATCA
>NW_012149742.1:402437-405627 GCF_000956105.1 Propithecus coquereli | reverse complement strand
GTGCATAGATCCACATCTATAACTATGTATCCAGCTTTTCAAAGCCTTTTTATACTTATTTCCCGAAAGTACAGTATTTGTCTTAAATGTTCACTGATCCATTCATAAAATATTCATCGAATTCCAGTTATGTGCTATATGTCAAGACATTTGGTGTGAGCATACAAAAGTAACCTGTGCTATATTACAGGAAAAGATTATCAACTAAACTTAACGCACTGAGATATTCTGCTTTTACGTATCACATCTGGCAGTGTATGAAGGACCGATTTTATTGAAATACTTTGGGGTTTTTTTCCTTGTTTTTAAATTATGGCACTCAACAAGCAATCTTATTTATGTGAATAGAAGAAAAAACAAACATATATTCTTTATTGGACAAAATCTCAGGATGTTTCACAATGAGGACCCCCTACAAGCAAAACAAATTGATTCAAACTAAGTTAGGATATCGATTATAGTTCTTTATTTTTATACAATCAACACTTCTTTAACTCTAGAGTCAAGCTAGTGAAATGACTAATTAAAATATTGTTAAATTGGGTTAATAATGGAATGGTACATAGATCTAAATTGGCTTTTAATAATCTTGGAATTCTGTCTTATTTTCTTAAGCAATAAAAAGTGAAAAATGTGAATTTAACTGTACTCAAACACTGCACAATGCAGAGTTGGAATTAGATAGTTTATGAAAGCAATCTAACTTTATATAAATAAAAACAGTGGTGATGATGAGTTCTTTAAAAAGAATGAATTAGATAATCACAATTTAGTATTCAGAAATGTAAGCCATAAAAAGAATCAACTGGATAAAATAATCTCCCCACTGAACATCATATTCTGTATTATCTTGTACAGGAGATGAAATTTACAGAAGAAACATTTTACATTTAATGAATTCCAATTTTGATAATCGAATTGCCAATTAACAGAGTAATTGCAAGGGTAGATTAATGTCACAATTCTCATTCAGTTATCTTACAGCCATTCTCTATATATGTGGTAAATAGAGTACATTTTTCTCTTAATATTTCCTCAAGCCTGATTTTACCTTAACGTAATTGACAAATTTGGAGGGCACATTTTACTACAAGAGCCTGAGGACCTGATCCTATCATTAAAAGCACCCCAGGAAAAAAATCCAAATGCAAATTTCAACTGACCTTTGCAGAAACAACTTGTATTATTTTGCGTCAGTAGCCACCAGAGATTTGTCTGGCTATATATGGATTTCCACATCTGTCAGCTATAAGTGCACTTCATCTGTCTGCTAAATCAGAGAGCCAGAAATAGATGACAGTGATCAAGCCTTTGAGCTTCTCTTAAATTAGCCACGTTGTGAGGTAAAGTTAGTTTCTCCACTGGGCTTTCACTCTAAAGGTTTACTCCTAAGAAACTTAGAGAAAAGAACACATTAGAAAAAGCAAATGGAGTCTTACTTCTTCCTTTCTGTAATATTTTTCCTTGAAATGGAATGCTGACCAGACAGCCTGTCTAGGGGTAGGTCCTGCTGGGAGAACTGAGCATAAATTAGTCTTGTTTGCGGCAACCTATGCTCTGCTACCAAAACACAACATCAGCAAGAGAGCTATAATGAACTTCACCTGTGCCCGAGAGTTCCTCTGCAGATCCCTGTTACTAACCCCCTACTGTTGCCTTTCTTTGTGAACTGATTTTCAAAAAAACTAAATAAATAAATAAAACCTTACTCACCCTTGGACTTGAGTGTAGGGTGATACGCACACAAGCTGCTAGTGTGGAAAATGCATTGATTTCTTTCCCTTATTCTTTTCCATCTCCACTCTTCATTAAACGAAGGGTAAATATGATCAGATAAGGAAGCACAACCACCTGTATAAGACAGCACACCTCTGCCTAACATTTGGCTTCCCCGTTTGACCACTAGACTTTAGAAAATACCTTCTAAAGTAGGGTTAAGGAAAAGCCAGTTATCTCCAACTCATTCTGCGTATCATCTTTTATTATTTTCCACAGTGTGGTCAGGTGGAAAGAAAGAGGTGATAGGAAAAAACATGCAGAGAGAAATATCTTTCTGTGGAGAGTTCAAGAAAAAAATGGTTTTCACTTAGTGTGATAACTAGAAACACTCCCTTGCTCCTTTAGGACAAAAGTAGAAGTTACATTATTAAAGCACAAAAGAGAACAAAATAAATTTAAAACCTGTATCCATGATTCAAAACTCCATCCCTACCAATGTGTTCAGTGCTGTCTGGGAACAGTAACATTACCCCAATGGTAAGACTGTGTCTCTTGTGTCATCTGACACTTAGAGGTGCTGAGTGTTGAATATCACTTGGCCAATTACAAACCAGGTACCTTAGCAAGAAACCCCACATTTTGTCCTATATGTATGAAAGTGAACCACTACAGTATATAATCTTCACTCTCCAAAAGATGTCCAACTTATTCCTAATGACCTTAATTTTATATTAGGTTTAGAGAGTTTCAAGGAAAAATATGGGTATGTAGTACATAACCAGCTCATTATAGTGCATTAGATAGGTGTTAACATTGTACCTCTTGGCAAGCCAAGGAATTCTTGATGCATGCTAAATGTCATTTTCTAGCCAAAAACTCTTAACATCATCAATTCCTTGTATGTTAATTTTAATAATTAAGTTGGGCTTTCAATTCATGGTGATGTATTTAATATGATTACTCAGAACAATTTTATATGAACCTCAGTACCTATTGCCCTTATAAAGTTAATATCTACATTAATAATCTTTCTGCCCTTTTTCTAGCTGTAAAATAAAACTAACATTATTATTTTCTGTTATTAATAAGAATCTTCAAATATCCACTTTTTAAGCCAGCTGTAATTTAATGTGGGTAAAACAGAAAGAAGGAAGAAAAGGAAGAGTAGAAGAAAAATCAACTTACAATAACACAAATACCTTTGTGAAGTGCATCTAACTTCCCTAAGGATGTTTTCTCTAACATCCATTCTTATTCATCTGATATTTTCTTTCAAAAACAGATAAGAAGTTTCTGAGATAGTTCAAGAGATATTCTTCAGTTTCTCAGAGGAAGTATGTCTTCATCCGGGAGGGCTGGCAACAGTGTTTCTAGGATAACCAGAAAGGATCTGGAAATTATATTTACTTTAGGTACATGAGTCAGAAAAAGCACACATATACCCCACAATCCCATTTAACATGTGTTGCAT
>NW_012149742.1:396675-398778 GCF_000956105.1 Propithecus coquereli | reverse complement strand
TTTCTGGCATTAAAAAAGCAACAGTTTAAATTTTATTTTACTGTCCTTTTTTTCTAGCAAAGTGCAATGCATTTTTGTATATTGACCTTGAATCAAGCAACCTTCCTGAACTCAATTATTCATTTTATAATTTATAAGATTTTGGATTGGCTATTGGTTTGGTGCAAAAATAATTGCGGTTTCAGCATTGTTGAAATTTGCCTTTGATATTGGAATACATTCTTAAATAAATGTGGTTATGTTAGATATCATTTTAATGCACATTTCTCACTTTACGTTTTTTTTTTCATTAGTGGCTTATTATTTGCTGTTTATTTATTTTAGACTATGGAAATGATGTTAGACAAAAAGCAAATTCTATCGATTTTCTTACTCGAGTTCAAAATGGGTCATAAAGCAGCGGGGACAACTCACAACATCAACAACCCATTTGGCCCAGGAACTGCTAATGAACATACAGTGCAGTGGTGGTTGAAGAAGTTTTGCAAAAGAGACAAGAGCCTTGAAGATGAGGAGCTCAGTGGCAGTGGAAGTTGACAACGACCAATTGAGAGCAATCATAGAAGCTGATCCTCTCACAACTGCACGGGACGTTGCTGAAGAACTCAATTTTGACCACTCTATGTTCCTTTGGCATTTGAAGCAAATTGGAAAAGTGAAAAAGCTCAATAAGTGGGTGCCTCATGAGCTGACTGAAAATCAAAAGATCGTCATTTTGAAGTGTCATCTTCTCTTATTGTATGCAACAACGAACCATTTCTCAAACAGATTGTGACCTGCAATGGAAAGTGGATTTTATATGACTATAGGCAACGACCAGCTCAGTGGGTGGACAGAGAAGAAGCTCCAAAGCACTTTCCAAAGCCAAACTTGTACCAAAAAAGGTCATGATCACTGTTTGGTGGTCTGATCCACTACAGCTTTCTGAATCCCGGCAAAATCATTGCTTCTGAGAAGTACGCTCAGCAAATTGATGAGATGCACTGAGAACTGCAACTCCTGCAGCCCGTGTTGGTCAAGAGAAAGGGCCCCGTTCTTCTCCACAACAAGGCCCGATTGCATGTCCCACCACCAATGCTTCAAAAGTTGAATGAATTGGGCTACGAAGTTTTGCCTCATCCGCCATACTCACCTGACCTCTAGGCAACCAACTCCCACTTCTTCAAGCATCTCAACAACTTTTTGCAAGGAAAATGCTTCCACAACCAGCAGGATGAAGAAAATGCTTTCCAAGAGTCCGTCGAATCCCAAAGCACGGATTTTTATGCTACAGGAATAAACAAGCTTATTTCTCGTTGGCAAAAGTGTGTTGATTATAATGGTTCCTATTTTGATTAATAAAGATGTGTTTGAGCCTAGTTATAATGATTTACAATTCATGATCTGAAACTATACTTTCACACCAACCTAAATACATATGCAAATATACCATCAGCAGATAAGGAATGTTTTAATACATATTTGCCAATTTATATATCCTTTTTCCTCTTGTTCAATTGCGCTGGATAGAATAGAACAGTGGTTCCCAACCAGGGGTGATTACCCTCTACTCCCAGAGGATATTAGCAAGGTCTAGGAACATTCTTGAGTGTCATAACTGAGTGAGGGCAAACTAATATTGGCATCCAGAAGCAAAGGCCAGACATGCTGCTAAACATGCTACAATGCACAAGACAGCCCCTCAGCAAAAAATTATCTGCCCCAAAATAATGATGAGGTTGAGAAATTCTGGATATGAAATTTTATCAAATGCTGAAAGTTGGAAAGACAGAAGTCCTGTTTTTTTTTTTTCCAACCTCAGAAGAAAAGATGTAAATTTTTCAGCATTAAACAGGACATTCACATTAAGTTCATGTAGATGCCATTTATAAGATTGAAAAAAATCCTTTCTCTTTCTAGTTTGCAAAGTTTTTGTTTTTAATAGTTATTAAGAGTTATCAAGGCCAGGTGTGGTGGCTCACACCTGTAATCCTAGCACTCTGGGAGGCCGAGGCGGGCGGATCATTCAAGTTCAGGAATTCGAGACCAGCCTGAGCAAGAGCGAGACCCCGTCTCTACTAAAAAAATAGAAAGAAATTAGCTGGACAACTGAAAATATATATA
>NW_012149742.1:394844-396625 GCF_000956105.1 Propithecus coquereli | reverse complement strand
ACCTAATAAGACATAAAGCAAAATTAATAGTTCAAGAATGAAGAACATATGCTCACTGGTGATGAACATGGAAACCAAATTTAAAATTTTAATACTAAATAGGAATTAGATTAGGAGAAGAGCCTGTAAAAAGAGATGGAAATACAAAAGATACCATTTCTCAAAATTTATCCTAGCAATTAAGAAAATGAATATTATTGACTGTTTTTGAAAACTGAAAAAGTAGGCTATTCCTTATAGAATTTAAAATACAACCATGAACTTCCAAAATATTAGGATGAACAAAAGCAAAAAAGGGAAAGAACATACCTAAGAAAGTAAAAGGATAATAAATAATAGAAATAAACAAACCAAAGCAAAATTGAGAAGAAAAAGCAAATGCAAACTGAAAGAAAACAGGGATTACTATTAGAGGAAATATTATTAAGCAGGCAAAAAAGGATAATTTCACACCAAAGGTAAAACAATCCTGAACAAATTTAATACATCCAATAACATGGCATGGGAACAGATAAAATTAAAAATGAGGGGAAGAAACATGAAATAAACATCAGAAGTAGAATAAGAGTGGGATATTTTAATAAATCCTGTCAGTCTTAAACAAGTTAAGGTATTAACAGCAAAAGCAATTAAGGATATGCAGAATTTGGAGAATAGTTTTATCAATTTAATTTTAATAGGTAAAAATTAAGTATCTTTATTCCTAAACCTAAAAAAAATACCTATTTAAAATAAACAGATCATTTTTTTCTTAATGCATAAACTCATAATAAAAAGTCCACAAAAGGAAAATAACGTTCAATGTCTCACAGTAGACACACATGTAACCATTATGAGGCCAAAAAATAAGAGCTTTTCAGTACTCTGAAAGTTCACTTCATAGTGCCCTGGAGTCATTACTTCCTCCTTCCTCCCGGAAGAGAGATATTCTTGCCAGTTTTTAATATTGTCAGTCTTTTGATTTGAGACTCTCAAGTAGGAGCATAATACTATTTCCTTTAGTAGCAATGTTGTGATTCCTTGACAACTAATGAAATTGAATACCTTTTCATATGCTTATTTTATCAAGTGTCTGTTTATGCCTTGTATCCATTTTCCTATAGGGTGTCTATCTTTTTCTTACTGATTTTTGGAGTTCTATATATAATCTGTGTACAAGCCTTCTGTCGATGGTACACATTGCAAATGTCTTGCTCCACAGGGTGCCTTTTTACTCTCTTAACTTTTCATACAGTATGTTTTTAGTTTTAATATAGTCCAATTTAGCAGTCATTTCCTCTAGGATTAGTGCTTTTTGCATTCTGTTTAAGTAATCCATGCCCATCCCAAGGTCATGAAAATATTGTTCTATATTTTCTTCTAGAAATTTTATTGTTTTGCTTTCAGATTTAGATCTGTAATACACCAGGAATTGATTTTTGTATATGGTGTAAAATAGAGGCCCAGTCTCATTTTTCCCACTATGGATATCCAACAGGTCCTGTGTGTACTATTTATTGAAAGGCTATTCTTTCCTCATTGCTATGTAATACAACCTTTGTTATAAATCAAGTATCCTCATATGTGTGGGTCTAAGCTATCTATTCATTCCATTGATAAGTTTCTCTTTTCTTACACCAGTACCATATCTGAATACTTATAACTTTATAATGTTTTGATATATAGTTGTGTAAACCTTCCCCTTCTCATTGTTTTTCTATTACAAAGGGTCTTCCTTCTTCTTGGCTCATTTGTATTTTTATATTAATTTTACATTCAGAATGTCAATGCACACACACACA
>NW_012149742.1:380561-383469 GCF_000956105.1 Propithecus coquereli | reverse complement strand
GGTCCCCTGATCATGTCAAATTTTATTTGATAGGTGCTTATAGCTCCAAACTCCTGATCAAGGTGAGCACTATTGTAGCATTGCATCAGTTCATGTAATTATTTAGTTAATTTCTGTTTCACCAGTTAGGCTATAAACTCTGTGAGGGCAAACAGCATCTGTCTGCTCACCATTGGATCTCTAGTACCTGGCACATAGTATATGCTCAGCAAATATACATTAAATGAGCATGAAATGAAATTTGCTAAATGAAATAAACATTGCTAAAAAATCAGCAGAACACATGAAGGATCAACCAATATGTGAAAAACGTTCACAAGTTGGAAAAAAAGACAAAGAGATTACAAGAAAAGGAGATGTGAAAGATGGCAGAGAGAGGAAACATGGAAGGAAGCAATGGATAAAGATAAACCACAGAAGGGAAGCCCATCACATTAGCTTAATGCCTATTTGATGATTGAATGAATGGTAGCATTGGAGACTAGAAATGATTGATTTTTATTTGGAGATAAAGATGGAAGAATAATTATAAAGACAAATTCTACTTGAAGTTCAACAAATTTTCTTAGTATAACTTTTGTCCTTGGAAGTAAAAAGTTCCTTGCTGTCTGGATTCCCGAGACATCCATCCACTTCTAGTCAAAAACCTTCTGTCCTTGCAGCTTCTTGTGTTGTATTTGGTAACAACTAATCAAATGTTCCAAAAAGAACACTATAAATTAACTCTTTTGTTCTGGGCCCTCAGCAACATGCTCCATGCTCCTGAACGAAGTATTTCATTTTATTTACCATATTCTAGCTTTTCTCTATTCTAATTCCTTTAACTTCTATTGCATCAAACCAACTGACAGTTCTGATTCCCCATCTTGACTATCAGAGACTCCTATTCTCCCATTTGTGATTGCCACCCGCTCCCATCCACCCATCATATTTCTATGTTCTTTCTCTCGAGCATCAGTAAACCCAATAGCTGTTTCATATCTTAATTACAGTACTATTTCTTTAGTCTCATCCAGACTGGATACCTCCCTTAATCTAAAATGACTTTAAGGAAGAAAATTCTTATCTCCTTCAAGTGCATACTCTCTTGGTTGTCCTCAAGGCAAACTAATAGAGCTAGGTCAGGATACGCATGCTGCCCTTCTTGATACCAAATGACTTGTATAAACGGCACACATCCTCTGGTTAGTTCCTAGCAGCATTCCTTAGGGTTAAGCAACATTAAAAATTAAAATACTTGCATGTTCACATAAATTAACAAAAAAACATATGATGAGAGAAGTAACTGGAAAGCATCTTTTCCTTCATGTCAATATTATTTCCTGTACTCTTTTTATTTCTTGGAATAGTCTGGAATATAGGTCTCTGGAAATAAAATGCTTCGAAACAGAAAAAATCCACAAATTTTCATAGCCAACTGCCAAGGACATTGAGAAGAGTGGAAAGGTTTCACCCCATCAATAATCCTAAACATATAGACACCAGCCTGAAATACCAATGAAATTCTTTGAGTGCACAGAGGGAGATATTCATATTATAAGGCTCCCTTTCCTAATAAGATCCCCATAAATGTGGAATTGAGATTTTACTTCTGTTCAGCAGATCACAGTGCCTTTCTAGCTTTCTGATAACATATGATTTTCATTTCCTCCCAAAATAATCCATTTACAATGTTAACAATTTTTCAAGTTTATTATGTGTAGAGTGATTCTACATCTTTGTTTGCTCAGGACAGTACTAGTTTAAGATTCTTGTTTCTGTGTAGTTATTAATGGAACCTCCCTCTACCTTCATGAGGTTGCATTATAAATTATATGGTCACCTAATTATAAGACTTAATTAGGCTTTGATGACTAGCACTAAGTATTCCAAAATAACTTACATGAATAGTGCTCCATGAAATATATATTTAACAATATAATATTTACCTATCTAAAGTCATACAAGGTGTTTGTCTATTCAAAGAGCACTTTTTTGAAGAGAGAGAGAGAAAAAATCTCTCAGTAAAGCCCTGGGTGTGACTATTTAGAATCCATGATTAGATTTCTTTGAAAATGTCACATTAGTTATTACCATTGCACTGTGCAAATTGCATTCATCTCCCTGGTGGTCATGAGACAAGAGGAACAATAGTTTATCATCCACTTCACAAATAGATGTGGTGCACAGATAACAATTTCCTAGGGAATTGTCTCACATACTTGGTGCAGAAAGGACCGACCCATGTCAAACCTTGTAACCTTTCTGTGTTTGAGTACAAAATGTGGCAAACTAAATCTTTGTTTTTTCTGGGGATAAATAAATATTAAATTGGTGAATTAATGGAAAGACATTTAACTTTCAGTTTTCAAGACAAAAATTTATCTATAACAAATTTTACTGCAAAGGTATTCAAACCATATGTTAATGACTCCAAACATCTACAATATTATAACGTACTCTAAAAACCCTGCTGGTTTTAAGCAGTGATGGGAAACAGCATGTAAGCTCAAGGGAAAACTGCTCTTTGACAAATATCACCTCCCCCTAGAACTAGTTCACCCTCTCCTCATTTCAGTATACCCATATTGTCCACAAAGTGTTGTTAGATAGGAAATTCTAACTCCTCTGAGTTTGCCAATCTGTGAAGAAGCAAATTTGTACAGGCCACTCTCTAAAGCTAAGAAAAAACTCCAACACAAGAAATAAAAGTCAAGTCTGAAATAATCTCAAGAGTTGAAACACCTGATAGTCTTTGCTTACATAAGTTTGTGATTTAATCATCACTTCATAATAAGTTATGATTTCAAAGTAAGGTCTTCTGTAATAGGAAATGAGTTATACATAAATAAGTTGGTTTAGGCAGAAAAGTCACACTTAAATATTGAGAATTTAGAAACTTAGAACATAGAGAATTGTGAAAGTATGA
>NW_012149742.1:377724-380511 GCF_000956105.1 Propithecus coquereli | reverse complement strand
AGAGCATCTAGCACTCTAGGATCATTAACAGAAGCATCTGGAAGTTTGGTCCTCTGTGTATAGGAAAAGCAGAGGCAGGTTTACTGTTTGATACCTAGGCCTGAAATGGGGCTAATGGACCCTTGAAAGAAGCCCCAAATCATCATGAATGTTGCTATGGAGGAAGAACCAAAGAAATCATCTCAGACAGTATCTGATACAAGCCATCCTCTGATTCTGCTCTGAGGATTCCTAGGTCCAGGTGGAGATAAGCAAAACTACTATCAGAGAAGAAGTTAATCGAAAGAAAAAGAGAATTAGTCACCCAAGTGAGCTCAAATATGTCAAAGCACTAGAGGAAAAACTTCACTAGAAAGGATATCCATCAAATTATTTGACCAGAAGAGAGTAAGATGATTTATCATTGACAGACATTTGTGCTTTCCCCTACCTTTCCACTATAATAATTGAAACTAAAGATCACTATTTTCTGAGAAGAAAAGTATTTATTGAAACACCAGCAAATAATTAAATACTAAATTTTGTGGAACATCTGTAGTTAAGAAAGGACAGAGGCTAGAAAGAGACAAACAGGGTATAGACAGTAATATGGAAGGAAAGGAATGGAAATATAATGCTTAGAGTTTCTAGAAAGATGTAGTGATCAATATTATCATATTCCCAGGTTACAGTGAGGATGAGCATTGAGGAAATGTTGAATGTGATAACTAGGGAAGGTCTTTGGCAATTTCGAAGGACAGTTTCACCAGTTTGTTTGCAGAAGTCAGATTCAAGAAGCCTGAGAATTAATTAATGAAGAAGTAGTAAAGGTCACTCATTTCAGTCATTTGACCAGATTGTGAGTTAATTAGGGAGAGAGATTATGCTTTATTCACCTATAAATTCTCAATTTTTAGCCATTTCTTGATATATTGTAAATGCTCAATAGTAGTTTATGAATTAATCAGTTAGAGAAATAAAACATGGGATTGTCTATAATCATTCTACTTTTCCCAACCACTCATTCCTCAGCCTCCTCCAACAGAGCTTCCTGCCCAACCACCTCTCTATAAAGAGCTATTGTCTAATCACTTTCAGGTCACTAAATACAATGCATTTTTTGATCATTATCGTGACTTTTCAGCAGCTTGCAATCTTTTGAACACTCACTCCTTGATAGAACCTCTTTTGTTGGTTTTCAAAGTAAAACAATCTCCCTGTTTTCTTCTTCTGATCATTCTTCTCATTCCTTCATAAGCTCAACCTCCTCTTCTACGCTGTTAAATTTCAGATTCTTCAAGAACCTAGATTATAATTAAACACAACTGAATCCAAAATTTATGACTCTGGTGCAAACCTTTACTCTGAGCTCCCAATCCATATTTCAGTGCTTTGATATCTCTTTTTGGATTTTTTAAAGAAACTTCAAACACAACATACTTAAACTTTGAATTTTAGCTCAACACCAAGTGTTTCTCTTTCAGTAGTCCTGATTCCGATAAAGGGCATAGTCATATCCATGCAGTTCTGTAAGACAGAAACCTGGCTATATCTGTGATGTCCCTCTCTATTACCACCAATATCAAATCCATCCTCAAGTCCTTTTGATTTTACCTCTAAATATAGCTCTATTTCTTCTGTTTCACTCCAACTTTACCACCCCTATCTAGGGCCAAGCTAATATCATCTCTAAACCCAGAGAGCTGCATAGACTCTCCTAATTGTTCTGTTTTTGTCTCATCTTCCCACCTTCCAATCCATTTCTCATGTTGTAATCACAGTTTTTTTCTCAAAATATAAATCTAATCATCTCATCTACATAAAATGTTCCAGTGACTTTCCATTCATTTAAAGGTAAATTCTCTTAAAAAAATTGAGTTCTCAGGGGACTTAAATGAACTGATTTATGCTTACCTTTGTGACTGCTCTCTGTCCCAGTCTTCCCTATTTTCTGTCTGCTTTTTACATTCTCCACATTTTCTCACATATGTCCATGTGTGAAAAAGATCTTCCTGAGAGAGCTCTCTTATCCTTTCTTCAATGATTAAAGTTATCTCTTCTTCTTTCACCTCTCACCTTAACTTTCATTTCCTCAGGAAAGGTTTTCCTTGGTCCCCTGATCATGTCAAATTTTATTTGATAGGTGCTTATAGCTCCAAACTCCTGATCAAGGTGAGCACTATTGTAGCATTGCATCAGTTCATGTAATTATTTAGTTAATTTCTGTTTCACCAGTTAGGCTATAAACTCTGTGAGGGCAAACAGCATCTGTCTGCTCACCATTGGATCTCTAGTACCTGGCACATAGTATATGCTCAGCAAATATACATTAAATGAGCATGAAATGAAATTTGCTAAATGAAATAAACATTGCTAAAAAATCAGCAGAACACATGAAGGATCAACCAATATGTGAAAAACGTTCACAAGTTGGAAAAAAAGACAAAGAGATTACAAGAAAAGGAGATGTGAAAGATGGCAGAGAGAGGAAACATGGAAGGAAGCAATGGATAAAGATAAACCACAGAAGGGAAGCCCATCACATTAGCTTAATGCCTATTTGATGATTGAATGAATGGTAGCATTGGAGACTAGAAATGATTGATTTTTATTTGGAGATAAAGATGGAAGAATAATTATAAAGACAAATTCTACTTGAAGTTCAACAAATTTTCTTAGTATAACTTTTGTCCTTGGAAGTAAAAAGTTCCTTGCTGTCTGGATTCCCGAGACATCCATCCACTTCTAGTCAAAAACCTTCTGTCCTTGCAGCTTCTTGTGTTGTATTTGGTAACAACTAATCAAATG
>NW_012149742.1:368861-375439 GCF_000956105.1 Propithecus coquereli | reverse complement strand
GGTGATTTATTTAGGAAGCCGAGCATGGATTCTTAACCAAATTTTCTATGTATGAACTAGAAGGAAACATTAGGTTTATACATATATAATCTAGATATTAGCAACCTAGAAAAAAAAAGAAAGCAAAAACAAGATAGGCAATAAAGTCATAAAAGAGTTGTTTGGATACTTTAAATAATTTTATGGTGTTAGGCCCACCCATATTTTTTCCAGGGACTTTAAAGAATTTATGACTAAATGGCTACAGAATGGAGACGTGCCGGAGGACTAGAAGCATTCATGTGTGCCCTGGTCTTTCAATGACAGCAAAGGATCGGTTCTAGAAATTGCCAAAAAGGGCTTGATTAAAGCTCCTGCCAAAAGTCTTCAATGAATTATTTCACATGTACAAGATTAGAAAACCAAAAGTAGAAATGTTAAGAATGTGCTGAAGTCCTGGCCTTTATGAGTTCAAAACAATCTTGAAGCCCCATGAAGTAAAATTAGGCTGCTGAACGACTTTATGCTTATATTTATGAGGTATCTCTTAATTCCACGCAGGGTTGAAATTTCATTTTCCTTACCTTCTTGTGATACAGAGTTGCTTCTGGGGGAAATGATGCAGAAGGGAAGAAGAAATTCTGTAATACGCCAAGCCCAGAACCTTTCCATCTTGTATATATGGTTTCCAACATGTCTCTCCCCTGAGGGCATCTCCCACAAAAGTAGGAGAAGGCATTGTTCCCAATGCTGCAAGAAAAGGCTCAGAGCCCTCCTCCCTGAGTGTTAGTCTTTGGAAAGAGCAATCACAGCCTGGCTGTCAGCCAACTGATAAATCCCTGATGTGCTTTCTCCTTGTTACCCAAGATCAGGTGTATGCTTATCAGCAATTCCAACTTAACTTTTCAGGTCAAAAATTTTCCATTCTCTTTTTAGTTCCAGAGGTTATGAAGCATATGATAGTGGATTCCTTGTAGGCCTCAGCCCCAATTCCCAGCTTCTTCATTGGGTAACATGCAGCAGTCTCCAACCCTTTTGGCACCAGGGACTGATTTCATGGAAGACAATTTTTCCATGCAGCAGGGGTCGGAGGATGGGGGAGTGCAGTAGGCGGAGCTCAGGTAATGATATGCGCAGGTGGGGAGGCGGCTGCAAATACATATGAAGCTTTGCTCCCCCTTTGTGGCTGCTCACCGCCTGTTCTGTGCCTCCCCCTTTCCTAAGTTTCATGGAAGACAATTTTTCCATGGGGTGGCAGGGCACAGCGGAGCTCTGAGGCCCAGTCCCTAACAGGCCACAGACTGCTACCGGTCTGCCGTCTGAGGTTTGGGGACCACAGCTCTAGAGGCCTTGGAATCTTTATTTCCTGTGTGTGTCTGGTGCTAGAATTTCCACAGAAGTCTTCTATGTTGCCCAGTTACGCTGGTCCTTCTATATTTGAAGTGAGTAAAATCCAGATAGACATTCTTATTTTTTTAGTCTTTCTCTGTCTCTCTCTCTCTTTTTCTTTCTTCTCTCATTTGGGAAGGAAGAAAATTTCCTCCCAAAGTATCCTTCACTCAATAAACAGATACTGACCACCTACCACATTCTGGATACTGTGTTTTTGGTCTTTTAGCTACAATAGACGTGTCCAAAGTATGAGATGGCCATCACTAGTGTGGAGGCATAAAGAAGTCTGAGGTAAAAATACTACCTGGGAAGTCAATGGAGAATTTTCCAGTAATCATTTCTTAAAATTCAAGCCGTGGTAGAAAATCTGTGAGCTAAATGATTGTGTAAAAACTATGCCATGACCATATGGAATCTTTGATAATGAAATAATGAGGAATTAGGGATTATGAGTAAGATGAAGAAGTAGGAGTTCTGAATAAGAAATAGAGACAAGCTGCACAGACTTAAGAGAGAGAGCAAAGTATCCAGTAGTGATAGGAGAGTAGACAACAAAGAAACTTCATGACAGGTATGTGAGTACTAAGGATGACAGTGTTTGGAGCTTTCATGGGTTCTACTCCTCCTGAGGTCTGTTATAGTCTAATTTTTTTTAAATATTATTTTTTTATTTTCATGCATATGTATCCTCAAAATTAAAACTTTACTGAAACAAAACCTTCCAATATTTATTGAGCAATCAAAATGAATCAGGTGGGAGCTTAGTGCATTATATATATTATTTATTTTACATTTACAATATAACATAAATATTGTCACTGTCATTTTTATAGTGGGAAACTGAGGGTCAGATTGACTAAAAACAGTATAGTGCTTAAATGGAAGAATATTTTAGCAGTGATTAATTTTATTCTTTAATGAGAAAATTGCCAATTCATTTCAATTTTGGTTAAGACACAAAATCAAATTTAAACCTCTGAGGATAGTCTTCAGAAAACAGAGAGTAACAGACCTTTTATTTTTATTTTTTATTTTATAAAAAATAAATTTTCTTCTTTCTGAAATGAATTGATTTCCAGAAAGCAAAGGGACTCACTTTTGTGTCTTTAGGATGGAGGATGCTGGAACTTGTTCAAAACTTGCACTCCTATGGCTGGTGAATTTTCTGATAGGTGAAATGTATTAATATGTGAACTGAGGGATTTATAAGCTTATCCTCCAAGTGTCCCTTTTGATCAAACTTACTCCTGAGGGTATGGTAACAGCATCCCTTGATAACCCAGTGAGCTCTGAAAGGTCTCTCAATTAGCGATCATGCCTTCAAAATCATGGAAATGCCTCACCTAGAAGATATTTAAAAAATAAACTTCAAGGGTGATATTAATGTTCAGAAGCTTAGTAGATTCTAGTTTCCTGTAAGACTAGTATAGAAAAATCTTTAGACTGAGTAAACTCCTGGGAAAAGTGGGAAGGCATGACTCAAAGGTAATGTCCTGATAAGAATGTAAGGAGATCTACATGATTAATTAGAAAAATAAAATAGATTTAATGAGATTCTTATCCTTTCCTGCAACTCCAGTTTGTATACCTGTTCATAGTGGTTTCACAAATAATTTGCCAAAATTTGCCCAAAGTGCAAAGCTAGTAAAAACAGAAGCTAGAATTTATTTCTACGTCCCTATGATTACATAGCCAAACATTTGAATTATTTGCATCGTTCTGCATCATCTCTCATTAATTTAAAAGTGGTATAAATAGTTTTCATACAAATATTTATAAAATTATAAATGTACGTTTTGGATTTGGTTGTAGAAGTGGGAAAATAGGATATTAACAACATAAGTTGATTGCACTTGAAAGGGTACTACAAAATGAAATGAGCTCAGAAAAGACTCAGACAGACTACAAACCTATTTGCAGGACAATCGAGAAAGTTCTGGAGTTCCAGGGTATACAGAGTTAGAAGATGCAAGTGGTTGTTATTTCCAACATGTGAGGGATGTAACTAAGAACCTTTGATAAACAATCGCTGATCACAACTCAGTCTCCCTACAGATAGGGAACAAATCAAGACACACTTATAACTTTATTAAAAAAAAGACAAAAGAAAAATATTTTAAAACCCCTCTAAATCTAGGAGTGAATCTTTTCAATTGGTTAAAATGACTCAAGAAAGAAACTAAAAGTATAGTTATCCTAAGAAGACTGATAGACTCAAATCACCAGCAAGTACATTGAGGGAGAGAGAGAGAATGGTGGAGAGAGAGAGAGAGATTTGTTTTATTAAAAATGTAGATTTTGGCTATTCATATAAAGAGTTGATTGTAACTAGAGAATTACATGGTCAAAAGGACCATCAGCCAGGACTAAAAGACATAACAACTGATTAACTCACAGAACAACTTTTGCATTCCCAACCTCCTACTTGCAGAAAGCCCTTTGAGAAATCTGCTCAGGCTCCAAGGAAGTCATATTCTTTAGTTTCCCTTCAGACATGACCAAGAAGGAAGATGGAAAGGGAAAGGACTTCCAGACAGCAGAGCCAACAGTCACGGGAAGAATCGATTAATAGAGATACTCCCAATGAGCAGAACTCCAGCTTAGTCAAGAGGGTCTCTGCTCTTCCTCCTGTCTAAAACTATTACCCCCTCAACACATACCTCCAATTCAAAAGAGACTTTTCGATACTACCGAATTTGGTCTGGACTCCCCTTACTGTTCTCACAAGATTCTGCACTACTCTACATCTTTTATTTAATTTGATAATAAGACATTTATTTTTGAGATTGTTTCATTAATTCATGTTTTATTTATGAAATTATAATTTTTATGAAGTCAGGGACCCTGTGTGTCTCACTATTATCTTTCCAGAACCTAGTCCCATGCCTAGTACATAATAACTGATTGACAAATAGTAATTAAATGAACGTGTTTTCCCAACTTTGTTCCCATAAGCTCAGAGTGTTTTGAAGATGGAGTTCTCAGTGTAGCCCAGGCATGTAGAATCAAGTTTATGAATAGGCTGGGTAGCTGATTTGTGAAACTCCCTTTCTTTTCTTCATGTCCGGTTTAATCCAGTTTGGAATCGTGCACTACGATCCTCTCCCTAGATGTCCATAAGAGTGACTTTAAATGCTGGTTTACCTGACATAAACCTGGCTTTCATGTGATGACCAAGCATAGTTATTAACAGTGCCCCTTTCACTCTTAAAAGTGCCCAGATTTAGCTGGTTGGTAAATTACTTAATACCCCTGCTCTAAGTTAGGGCTAGGCTGCTTGAACCTTTGCACACCCAGTCTAAAATATCAGCTTTCCTCAAGTTCAAGATAAGGAAATGAAATTTACCTCTATTAAGATCTAGAGTGCCAAAGGGAGGCATAAGTCCAATTACAGACTTTGTCCCGTGAGTTATTGTGGTTATTTAACCTAGTCTGTTAAAAAATAAAACCAGTTGGATACAACTTCCTCGACTGAAGGAAAAAAGCAAAGGAGGTCAATATCAATAATAAATTGCAATGAAAGCCAAATCGCTCTCCATTTTTAGGACCTGAAGACTCTCAAAAGGTTCCACGAGACAAAAAGATATATGGGAATTCTCTGTCTTGGAGAGCCTCCCACACAGAGTTCAATTGTGATGTCTCTGTATTATAGGTCTTTACAGCTAGAGCAAATAAAAATGCAATCTGATGGGAGTGAAAAACTTGGAAAATCCCACACTGTTAGTAAATTAGGTCTTTTAAAAAAGGAACATCTTGGCAAGCTCAAATAAATCAATGTGACTCTAAGAAACAACACTAAAAGGTAAGTGCACTTTCAGGGTTACATCTTTGTTCTCTTTCTTTCTTAGCTATTTGACTCATGTGGTAAAGTAAATTTCTCTTGATTTTTTTTCTTTCATGATCTACAAGTTACTGAGCCTGTCGGACTTAACTCACCAGAGTTTTAATTACAAAGCAATACAGTTTCCACAGAGAATGGCAACGTCGTGTTATTGAACCAACTGGGCCCAAGATGTATGTGGCTGGAATCTTATATTCCCTTTGCTTTATAAAGATGAGAAACTGCCCATATGCCCTAACAGCAGGGCTTCTTTTTGATAAAAGGTAATTAAACCTTATAGACAAATGCAATGATTTGAGTTCTTAAAGAACCAAACCAGTTAACATAGTCAAAAAAAAAAAAAAAAAAACAGCACAACGATAGACAAAAAACTGAATGAGTCACTCTGATGGGATTTTCAAATATTTCTCTTCCTTCTCATTATCTCAACAAAATAATTAGTTGCCCTACTCTTTCTTTTTGTCCAAATGAAAGACTAGATCAAAATTTTAAAAAAATGATGTACCTGCTAAATCATGTGAGGATAACGGGTCTCAGAAATTAAAAATATTCATACCTATTTAGGATGATGAACCTTCCTAGTTTGCCTCAAACTGTTCCCATTTTCACAGTAAAAGTCCTGTGGCCTGATAAACCCTCCTCGGACCCAAGCAAGATGAAGAGTTGGTCACTCTACGACTTGTTTTCAAGCAGATAAATTCAATATTATTAAACCTCCCTATAATTTTAATTTGTATAAATTTATGGGGTACAAGTGCAATTTTGTTACATGCATAGATTTTGTTGCAAAGTCAGGGCTTTTAGGGCATCTGCCACCCAAATAAAGTACATTGTACCCATTAAGTCATTTCTCATCATCCACCCCCTCATTCCCACACCTTCTAAGTCTCCATGGTTTACCATTCCACTCTCCACCCTCTGTACATTTTTAATGTATACTATGATGTATATAGTATATAGATCTATTTAATATGCATAGGCCCTCATACACTTAATGTATCTAAATGCTATCAACTTTCTGTATATTTTGGATTTCTTTCCCATTTTTAGTCTATTTTTGTCCTTCTAATTAGAAAGACATTTTTTGAGGATTATGAGGTATATTCATCAATGCAGAAGTAGCAGATTATTATTGCACATTGGTATGTTGTATAGTTCTTTTTTTTTTTTTTTTTTGAGACAGAGTCTCACTCTATTGTCCTGGCTAGAGTGAGTGCCGTGGCTTCAGCCTAGCTGACAGCAACCTCAAACTCCTGGGCTCAAGCGATCCACCCGCCTCGGCCTCCCAGGGTGCTAGGATTGCAGGCGTGAGCCACCGCGCCCGGCCCTGTGTATAGTTTTTACATATAAAGACATTCACAATCTA
>NW_012149742.1:360691-368811 GCF_000956105.1 Propithecus coquereli | reverse complement strand
AGACAGAGTCTCACTCTGTTGCACTGGCTAGAGTGAGTGCTGTGGCATTAGCCTAGCTCACAGCAACCTCGAAATTCTGGGCTCAAGCAATCCTCCTGCCTCCGCCTCCCAGTTGTATAGTTCTTTATATAGGGTTTCCACCTTCAGGAATAGTGACCCCAAATAGGCAATGGATAGGAAAGGCATGCAGTGAAAGCAGCAGCTCCTTTTCCTCAGTGACACAAGATTATATGAAGACAGGAGGACAAGGTTGAAATGCATTTTCTACGATGTTTAGGTAAGGCTGGGCTTTATTAATCTATGAAAATTTCTTGGAGGAATCACACTTTTTAGTACCTGTGCTACTATCAACTTTAAAATGTCTAATGGAAGCTAGAGTATAAAGGTAAGAGTTTTAAAAAATATATATTTTTGTTAAGATGCATAAGTAATTGTAGTCGGCAAGGAAGGCTTTCTCTCTCTGCTTAGATTTAAAAAGATGGCGCAACTAAATTTGGGAATACACAAATAATAGAGACAAATCTAAAAATTTTTAGCAAAACTATGATTTTAACCTCATTCTAATAATATATGAAAGCAGAAATGACAAATCAAATTCTATAGCAAACACTCTATACACAAAAACTCAACTGCAAAAGGTAGATGGAGAGCATATGATGGATATCTCATTATGTATGACAATACATGGAGAGACTCTAACTCAGAAATTTAGGAACAATGTAAGTAATCTAATCTGAGTGATTTAAAACACAAAATGAAATAAAGAACATATATGATACAATTAAAATATAAATATACCTAACAAAATTGGCATATTTAGCTGTTAAATAATCAAGTTTTAATAGCGATATGTATTTCCCACTTACTCACTAAAAAACTAGAGTAAGCCAGTATTATTAGAAATGTTCTTCCTACTTATTATCGGAAATGTTCTTCCTACTCCTGCTCCATGAGTATTACTCTGCTTCTTCCAAGTTCTGCTGTCTTCTCACTGTGCCTCGTATTGCTTTCACCTCTGCTGGCTTGTACTATTTTGTTTCTGTTTATGAAGCCCATTGCCTTGCTGTCTGTCTCCTCTCAGTGTCTTGTGATTCTGATCATATTAATATTATTGGAAAGGGAAGTGTGTTTTATAATATTTTGAGAAACAACTAACTTCCTAATGGTATTCAGATTGAGAACTGATTTTCTCCTTTAGCCAGAATCATAGAAACCATTGTATGTTCTATGGAACTTGTGTGATATCATTAAATAGATTTTTTTGGCCACAATAATTCTAGATGGATCTTTTTTTAATGATTTCCCACTTAGCATGATGTGTGACAAATATACAGTGCAAGCCTCTAAATACATATTTAAACTTACATGTATACGTATTCACGTCTTGTGTTTTCTTTTTATATCAGATATTTTTTAGTATATAATTGGATGTTTATCCAAAATATTAGTTAAATTTTCTAATTTTCCATTTAGAGAAATTTCCATTTCTCTAGAAGTAGACTTGCTTTTTCTCTCTAAGAAAAAAAGATGAATATTCTACAGGATAAAAGTCATATGTTTTATTATTCGTAGAGCATCTGAAGCACTTGTATTTCTTTTTTAATCTTCATTTGACTTCATCAGAATAAAACATCCTGCCAGACACACATCCTCACATTATCAATATACAATAATTATATGGTTATTTTAGAATTTGAGTATTTTTAATTTGTTTTATTTTATTAAAACTAATTTTAAATAAAGATTACATCTAGCTATCTAGATTACATCTAAAAAATTATATCTAGCTATCTTTTGTTCTATGTCTTACGGGTTTCCAACAGCAAATATTCGTACTATGTTAGAAGATTTTGAATTGGGTTTTAAACTATGTTTTAGTAAGAAGATTAACATTTTGATAGTGATTTAAGTTGGAAAATGGGGTATGTATAAAAGAAAACAATTTGAGTGGTAAAATTTGGTATAGGCAGAGAAGCTTTAAAATAAATGTAATACCCTATGAACTTAATAATTGTCATTTAGATAAGACATGAAAAAAATCAAACAAGTGAAAAAACATAAACTATCTACTTAACTCCATATATATCATTGTAGAAGTACATCAAGGCAGAGGAATTGATTCAGGGTCTGTTTTTTTTGTTTGATTTTTTTTTTTTTTCTGTGTAGTTGGAAAATATTTTACTAAATCTAAGAAATCTTTCTTTAAAACAAACAAAGCACATAAACTTGTATTGAAAATGTGTTACTCTCCAAACAGGGAACACAAACCTTGATCTATATCAACAAACGTTGATCTGTATGTCTCACCCATACACAGAATATGCCTAGGGTTTGTGTCTCTCGGGGGACATGCATAGGTGGCTCGACAAGTAAAAAGAGGGCAATTATATTTCCCAGATCAAATTACCATATGGAAGTCTTATGAATTCTTTTGTTTATGCCTGACAATTTCTAGACTCCTTTAAAAAACAGTCAATAGGACATAGAGCTGTTCTGTAAATTGATGTAGTGCAATTTGCCAGACTAAGAAGAGTTACAAGAGCATAGAAGACATTAATATGTGGTTGTAGCTATGGAGAAAATGATCCACAGCACACTAATTTTAACCACTAAGATATCAGAAGCCCTTATAAACTTGACAATCAAAATGGGCTTCTCAGACCAGCAGCCCAGGATCACCTGGGAGCTTTTAACAAAGAATCCCAGCCCCACCCCATACCTGCTGAATCAGAAGCACCGGGACATGTTAAAAAGCTTCCAGGTGATTTGAGGGTACTTATAAAATTTTGAAAAAACATGGCTTTAAAACATTACTCTAAGAAAAAATCTATATTTACTTTTTCTACAGGAGAAAAATATGATGAAATTTATGAAAATAATGCTCAATTCTTTAAATTTATGGTTTGGGGTTACCACCTCTTCCATGAATCATTCTGAAATTGAAACACAAACATTGCCTTTAAAAGATAAAGGTTTTTCCTTTAGGACTGCAGTCCCCAACCCTGAAGCAGGCCACACAGCAGGAGGTGAGCGACAGGCCAGAGGCAACTCCCCATTGCTCACATCACGCATAAGCTCCACCTCCTGTCAGATCAGCAGTGGCATTAGATTCTCATAGGAGCCCAAACCTTACTGTAAACTGTGCATGCGAGGGATCTAGGTTGCACTCTCCTTATGAGAATCTAATGCCTTATGATCTGAGGTGGAGCTGAGGTGGTGATGCTATAGCTGGGGAGCGGCTGCAAATACAGATTATCATTAGCAGAGAGGTTTGACTGCACAATAAATGTAATGCACTTGAATCATCCAAAAATCATTCCCACCACCACCACCGCCGGTCCGTGGAAAAATTGTCTTCCATGAAATTGGTCCCTGGTGCCAAAAATTTTGGGGACCGCTGCTTTAGAAGACTTCCCAGTTATTGCCTACTAAAGAGCATGGGCGTTTGCAGAAATAATTCTGTTTCTATGGCTTCACCTGTAGAGTCTTCCAGTGTTTCAAAATGTACCAGCACCATTCAGTGTGGCCTTGTAGTTCTGCTTCTTTATTTCCATATTTCTTGCTTTTTGCTGTACTGCTATATATGTCCTATGTCCTGTAATGCTAAGCAACCCAGTATGCAATTTTCAACGCATCATTCACAGCAAATAACTGCATAGGCCTGATTTGAGGAAAATACCATAAATGTGCACTTTTATTCCCCAAAGAGCTACAAGATAGAAAACACCCCTGAAAGTCATCGTCTTTGTGAATCACTTATTCACAGATGTAGGGAGCTTTTTGGCAGCGATAACTAGTTAGACTGTGAATGTCACCAGGCCATTCTCTGAAGTGAGCAAGTGGAAATCATGGCAAGGCAAACACACCCCCTCTTACCTTAGCATCAAGCTTGCCTGCTTTCTCAAGTCCTCTGGCAGTACTTCAATTTATGACTTGGGGTTTACAATATGACAAAACTGGATATTTTTAAGATATCTAATCTAATAAATATTATTAACATATTAAAGCTTTGAAAGTATAACTTAGAACAGACTTTTCTCCATGTATCTTTTTTATTCTTTTCTAAATCAAATGAATCTATTTTTGATATTTTATCTCCTAAGTGACATTGAACAATAAAATGGGGAAATTTTGAGAACTTATGGTACATTATTAGTCTGTGATATTCACCACAATTTTGCTTTATGAGTGGACATTTTGAGAAATTTTTTTATTAAAAAAATAAACGGGTCCCTATAATTAGGATCCTTCTGATTTTAACCACATTTTCTAAACTGAAAATTGAACATAAAAACAAGTGATAGGGGTAATTTCTATCTCTGTGTAATGAGGGGAGGAGAAGCCAGTAAAGTTAGTGGTTTCTGAAGGTTGACACTGCTGGAAAGGATCCATGTCATGGTTAATCGATCTGGACTTTGTCAGAATGTGGTCACATACTACATTTTCTCATTACTTGGGTAGGTAAAGACTATAGCAGGTGCAGATACCTTTTTTAATTCTCTTAGGCAGCTAGATTGGTGGAAGCTTTGCAATGTAGCTTCATGAACCTCAGTCTTCTAGCAGTAGAAAATGGCTCCTAGATTGTATTCAGAAAATCAAAAACCGATAATAATTGCATCTGGCTAGGCCAAGACTCTTCCAATGTTAAAATAATCAGAAAATATGTAAGTATCTCGGGAATTATAATAGTTTAATAATCTAAATTTAAGTTGCAACATTAAAAATGTTGCATAAATTTATTTGAAAACCACTAGAATTGTATTAATTTTCACTGTTTAAACTATTAGCATTTATGGATTTTGTCTAACCTCTCTAAAGTGTTAACATGTTCACATTTCAAGTAAAAATGATGTAAGTCCATGATAGAGACTGCTAAAGGAAATGTTCTAGAATTAGAGCAGTGACCAATCGCTCTCTCTCTCACTCCCAATGTAACTACTCCAGCTGTGAGCGTCATGCATGAACTTTCATCCTTTACAATGTTTAAGGGGCCATATGCATGTAATATCCATAAGTGAAGGCTTTCTTGTGTTCTCAATAAAAGAATTCAACTTTGCAGGAAATTGAAAGTAAAAGTTGCTCTTAAAAAAAATAAAACATCACTGTATAGGTAAAACCTTTAGGGATTCGACAGTACTTGAAAGATGACTTTTAAGTATTCTTGATCTAAATGATCTAAGGGGATTGTGAGAATTAATGAATAGTGGGTTGCAGACTAGGTCAAAATAGAACTTCTCTACTCTATTAGCCCCAAAAGTTTTTATTGTAGAAGCACAGTTTTAACTCACTATTTGGGGTTCATTCAATCAGATATTTGCATTTCAAATAGTCATTTAAATGCCAGATAGTTTATGGAAATCTAATAAAATTGCAGAAATAAAGCCATTCACTTTCAAAATACGTCAGGATTTTACCTACTAGAGGAATCTATTTGAAATGTAAATGATATAATTTCAATACATATTGAGTTTATGTTATATATAAAGCCCAATGTTAGGCACTGGAGGCTGCATGACTAATATTAAGGCTTAGCCACTTCTCTTTGCATGAAACCTCCTAGTCAAGGAGAAAGAAGAGCATAAATTATTTTAATTAAAGTTACAACCATTAAATAACACTAAATCTATAATACTAAATATTTCTCAGTTAATAATTAATTGTGAAATCAAAGGAACCGGCAATAAGTATCATGAGGTCACATAATTTTGACAAATATGATTAAATTGAGCTCTGTGTATACAGAGATACAGTATTTTGGATGAGAATAGCAAGCCAGTCTCGATTCTCTTCGTTTAGGACCACTATACCAGGATTCAGCAAACATTCTCTGCAAAAGACCAGTTTATAAAGATTTTTGGCTATGTAGGTCTTTGGTTTCTGTCAAAGCTACTTAACTCTGCCATTGGAGTGTAAAAGTGGCCATAAACTATAGGTAAAGGAATGATTGTGGCTGTGTTCCAATAAAACTTTATTTAGAAAAATAGTTAATGAGGCTAGATTTGACCCTTGGGCCACATAGGCCAACCTCGGCTGTACACAACGCTTAAATTACATCTTGAAAATCAAATTTATAGATGAGAGTGTCTGTTGGTTATATTATTAACATTTGTATATATGATAAACCAACCACCTCAAAAGGTAACTCTAAAGACAGGGACTCTGGCATGTCCACATTGCAATTACTTAGTATATATTGAACAGGGTGATTTAATGGCTTCATATGAGGCAAGATAAAACACTAGAAGATGTATTTCATGGGACAATTTTATTATAGCCTCAGGGGATAGACTAGATAAGTTGCAGAGTGTTTCCCCATTTCCATTTTCAGTATTTTTATGATGTATTAAAGATGAATTAATGCAATAATTTTTTTTGCTTTAGATTCCATATATTGAAGTTTAATAAGCTACAGCCACTAGTCAGAATATTTCTTTCAAATGATAAACACATTATTTTCATACTTTTTTAAAGGAGAAATATTACACTTACAAAAAACACATACAAAAAATTAACTAAAGGTACTATAACCCATCACAAATACCAACAGGTATCATAAATTAGAAGATATATTTGCCATCTCTAATTTAATTCAGAGTTTACCACATTGACTACATTTTTTATTCCCTGGGAAACCATAGAATAAGATATTGTAGCTTTTATTCAAAGATGAATGTTCACAAAGGGTGAAAGAAAAACTGTATGAAATACTTGCAATAAAGAACTCAATATCTATGCTGTAAGTATAGTAATAAAATTGTACTTTGCATTGTAAATGGAATCCTCTGTGTTTCTTACTAGCCAGTTTTCAAATGTTCAAAGGCAACATTCTACCCTCAGTCTATAACATCTGATTATCTAAAATGTAATTTTTATGTTGACAACTGTAAATGCTTAGGGCACATAAATTTTACCAACAAACAGTACAAAGCCTGTGATTTACCAAGTATAATTTATAAACTGATGAGATGTTTGTTTATATAGATTTACTTATTTTTGAGCTTTATAATTTATATCCAAAGCAATGATATCTTTTTATTGGATTCAGAGCTATGTCATAAAGCTACTTCATACACTTCCATTTACAAAAGTATCTAAGCCTGACCTAATGTAGGTAAAGAATATATGTAGAAGGCAAATAGAAACAATACCTTGATTTATACTTCTAATGAAGAATTGTTTGTCCAGAAGGTGTGCATAGACAGTTTCTAATTAGAAACAATTTGGTTAATCACTCTTTTATTGGTTGAAATTTGCTACCAATATCTGTCAAGATCTAAGGGAAAATCAACTTTTGAATAGGATGTTCACATTCTTTTTCTTATTTTCAGATATCTCTAATAGGGATAATTGTTTCAGATTAGAAACTATTTTATATTTAAAGTTTATTGAATGTGTGCTTATTCTAAATATATCTTCAGAATTGACATTAATTCTGAATAAAGAAGAGTGGAATATTTGAAAATTACAGGATTTTTACATTTTTCTTATATGTATAATTTATGATGAATTTTTATTTGCCGGACAGAATTTTATCACTTCTAAATACCCCCAGAATTATCAATTACATGAGGAAAACATAAAAAAAAACTATTACAATTTTACAGTTAATTATTTTCCACAATGTTTGAAGAATTTAAATCCAAATCCCATAGTCATCTTCAATTCTTAGATACGTTTCTAGATGCAGATCTATTTCTCCAGCTGGCTGGCTGGAGAAACTAGCTGGATAAATGTTGACACTTTAACACTCTTAAATATTATCAATTCAATATCTGGTTATTTATTATTTCTTCATGAAATTCAAGTAGGTATGCTTTATTTGGGGGATTTTTATAATTTAATTTTCTTGCCAATGACCTCCAAGTAAATCAGAAAACACTTTTTATCGAGTCTTAAGAGAACTAATTATTCCTTAAGAATCCAATTATCTCCTATCATATGGGACCAGAAAATTAGTAAAATATCATAAGGAAAAAATTAATATAAAGAATAGCAAGAGTAGACATTGGGCTTATATAGGCAGGATTTGAGATATAACAAAAATTTTATCTGGATGCTAAATACTTAGCTTCAATTTCAATATGTTATAAATAGCTTCAGAGCTAAAGATAATTTACTGG
>NW_012149742.1:346830-360481 GCF_000956105.1 Propithecus coquereli | reverse complement strand
AAATGGGGAAAAATTATTATGTATATAATGAATTTTGAGTTATATATATAAAAGAAATGAACTACTTCTGCTCTTATTTAATAAACTTCAGGTAACAGAGTGCCCTTGGAGAGATATTTCCATGCTCGTTTTATACTCACAAACTTACTTATATCTCCATTAGCATTATAGGCTAACTTACAAGAAGATTCTGGCAGTTTATTTTAGTTATACTCAAGAAAATTAAGTTTTCTCTTCCTAGTTTAGAAGCATATTTTATTTTTATTATTATGCCCACAGCATCAGTTGGTGTGGTTCTTGAAATGAAGCCAGAAAAGATATTTCACAATTATTATATAGATATCATCTCAGAATGGAAGACAATAATTAAGAATATCTATGAAGAAAAAAAAAATCCTATTACAAAGTCAGAGGAAAGCAGTGCCAAGAGTATACAACTAATAGAAGTGTTTTATTTTCAATGATTATTAAATTTAGTGTACGTACACATGCAAGAAAAAAATTGTTTTCTAATAGCAAAGCACAGCTTTGACTGCAATTTATAAATTGTTGAGGATTTTTCCATTATTTGTCACACTGGTAAATTTTTATTGAATTCAGATAAATGTGGGTATGATTTAACTAATGAGAGAGAGAATCATAGAAGATTAAAAGAAAGTATAATTGTCATACCATTGTTTCAACAATTACCAAGATTTCATAATTCTTTTCTATCACCTCAGGAGAGTAAGCACAATAGCTTCCCAATGTAGAGCATGTGTGCTATGGAGTATATTTTATGTGTTCCCCCAAATTCAATTTTTTTTTCCAAAGCAAATTATTATATTTTAAATCTAATTCAAGAAATGCAATCTTGAAATAGAAAATATAAAGTGTTCAGGTTTCCACAATAATATTGGAAATCATTAGATCCATTTATGAATGAATGATTAATCCCAACGATACAATAATTGGAAACTACTTTAGCAGTCAGGCTGGCCTGCTCTCCACTTGTGAGAGATGTCATGAAGACACGTATCACAGGGTGTGAGGGCAGCACACTCGAAAGGAAAACTGGCAAGCATTTGATTCACTCATTTTAAAACTAAAAGTGGCATCTGGAAATAACTTACAACGTAAATTGTGTTTTTGATGCGGGGAAGGCTTTAATTCAAACTGATTTCAAGTTGAAATGGACAGATAGAATGCAGTTGTTTTGTTATTATACCACTTCCTATTGATGATGACACTGTCTTAGTATGTAAATTCAGAGCACAGAGGCAGCATTGTTCTAATAGAGAGTTTCCAATATGTTTGCCATTTGTCACATGTAGCACATCTGCTACAGTCAAACTATGGCAAATTGATACTCTCCACTTCATTAGGGACCAGGGTATAGGAATGTAATTGGTGTATTCTCATGAGCAGCAGTAGCATTGTATTTCATGGCTTCCAATCAGGAAACAAAGAAAATGTTCTCAGGATAACTGCTTTCTGTACCTCACAGCTGATGAAAAATCCTGATAGATATCAATGGATTGGGTTATTCTATAGCATTGCCATTTTTATAAGTCAAATATTGGGAATTTCATGTAATTCAAAGTTAAGATGAATCACATTAAATTCTAAGTGGGATTCTCTTTTCAAGAATGAGTAACTCAGATCATAGCTGAGAACAAGCAGCGGGAGGAATACAACAGTCCAAGTTTTGAGGGTGAACTGTCCTTGCTGAGAGGTGCTCGCCCACCGTTAGGGGACTAATGCTGCCACAGGTCACTACGCTTCTTGGACAGCACAGGAGGACTAGGAATAAGAAGACTGAGGAGCAAAATCACATTTTAGTGTTTTTGAAAAGAGAATGTCCACTCTCCTCACATCCTGGCTGAAGATGGAAAAATTGATACATCTCCTCCACATAATAGTGTCAGGTATGGAGTCCACAAAAAAATCAAATTTCTCATACAATTAGAGAGTAGAGCTACTGACCTTTTATTGTCCGACTGGCCATCTCTATGGTGCCCAACTTGCTGAGGGCTTCTGGCAGAGCAAGGGAGCCTTGAAGAGAAATAATGAGATAAGGGGTGGGGAGGGAGTGGCAAAGAGAGGTCAGAACCATTCCCTCAGTATTTCAGTTTCAAGTAATATGAAATATAGATCCTATCTGTGCCCATTGTACACAAATTTTGGGACCACAGAAGGTGGTAATATTGGAGGCCATAGTTTTGCTTGTATTCACACAGCGATGAGACCACCAATAATGAGGCCCCCAGCTAAGTTTCAGTCAATAAATGTAGCCATAGGACCAGCAATGATGGACCAAGATTCTCATCAGGAAGTATATCGGAGTAAACAAAAATTAAATACACAATGATTCTGGGTGATGATAACACAGGGATAGGGAAGTGTCTAAGAATAGGTAAAGCCCTTCTGTATACTCAAGCTGCTGAAGGTACAAGTCAGATGTGACTCAAATGTTAGACGAATGATTTTAAAGCAACAGAACTCAGTTTTTAAAATGGAATTATACTGCTCTAATAAACAAACAAACAAAAGAGAATGAAAAATTAGAGATTCAGACTGATTTATTTATTACTGATGAAGCCTGCAGTCCTGAGCCAAAGGGTGTGGCCACATGCAGTTGCTGGCAATTACTGGGAAAAATAAAATTGCTCCAAATTAATACCTTAACAACTCAAAATCCTTTTCTAAAGCATTTACCATTGTTTGGAGCATAATTACATTCTGACACTATGCATATATCTAGGAACATTCATTATTTATCATTCTTTTTATGTGTGGTATGCTAAATTACCACAGAGTCTTTTCTCAGGGGATCTATACTGGACTTATAAAAATAAACGTGAATATTTTGTATCAAAAAATGTCATTTAGTCAGTTCCTATGACCAAGAAACATTAATTGAGAACTTATTTGTGAGCTGAAGTTTCAAATAAGAAAAATCATATAGTCCCAGACATTAACAAGCCCAAGGTCTACTAGGAAAGACCAATACTCATGCAAACAATTAATTTCAACAATTGAAGATTTATAATATAACTTTTATTTATTTTCTGATTAAATACATTTTTGTTATCATCCAATTAGAATTATACAATTCTATTGCATTGTTATTTAAATTGTTTATGCAAGCATGCTAATGATAACACATATATTACAGGAGAGAAATGATATCCCATTGAATTCATTATTTCGGAAAACTAAAGCTTTGCACACATGTAACAAATCTTGATTTAATATCTCACTGCAAATAGTTTCTAAATGAAATTACAGGAATCATTAGGTACAGAATCCATGATCAAGATCTTCATAATTATTTATTCTCATTTCTATTTGATCTATTTTTCCTAAATATTTCACTGCAAATAGTTTGTAAATGATTGATAACAACTCAAAATTTTTGAGTGACAATTTGTGATATTCATTTATGAGGTTTATGCCTTTCTTAAATTAGGCTAATAATTTCCCTGAATTTATTCTCCTGTCTACATATAAGATGATTTGTATGAATATTCCTAAATTTTCAAGGGCTTTTAAATTCACATATATCCATTTAATGATTTTTCTCTGTTACCTAATTCAGTTAATTTTATTAATGTACACATCCAGTCAACACAACAAGAGGTTATACAGGTTATTTCTTGTTTCATTCCTGTATCCTATAACTTTAACTAACCATTACGTTCCTTCAATATTTTGAAGCCTTACTAATCCTTCCCCTCCTATTTCCCTTCACATTCTAATATCTTTTGTTATTGTCTATTGCAAGAGCTTCTGTCTACCTCCAGTATTTACCAGCTACACGTCATTCCTCATAAATCCACTATACCAACTATCTTCACTAAAATGCATAAAATAAATTTGATGTTTCTATGTTGCTTATAAGAAAAAAGTCCATACTCTTCATAATGATATTCTGGGGTTTTTGTGGCATTGACAGTTTCATTCCCAGATTTTCAAACAATCTCTTTACCTTATATTCTAACCACATTTACTCCTCAAATATGCCATGAATGAGGCTGTGTCAGTCAGGATTGAATAGAACACATTGTAGTAACAAGAAACCTCTTAATCTCAGTGACTTAAAGAATAAAGATTTATTTCATAATCATCAAAACTTGACTGAGGATTCTATTTCATGTCCTCCTTACTCAAGAATGCAGGCTGACAGTACCTCTAGAAAATTTGTGGGGCGAATGAACATAGAACATTTGTACTGGCTCTTATATGCTTCTATTCAGAAATGACACATACAAGTTCTACTCACTTTCTATTGTCAAAGTAAGTCATATGGTCACAACTAAGTAGAGAAGCCAGATTATATGCAAAGTCATGTGTTTTTAACGACTGATTATTTTAGTCATTCTTCTACCCCCAAATTTTACCCTTTTTCATACAATAAAATTCTTTTTATCTTCATATACCAAGCATTATGCTAGGTACTTTACAAATATCATCTTATTTGAGCCAGACAAACACTTTGTTATATAGGTAATTTTTTTTTTTTTTTTTTTCGCAGAGAAGCCAGCATTGGGTCATGAAGGCTAAGAGACTTCACTGTATCTACATAGATGATAAATGGACTATTCAAGATTTTATTCCTAGTTTATGTGGCTACAAAGACTTGCTCAACATCCTACAACCCCTAACTTGCATAATTGCTCTCTTGAGTTGTTAAATTAAAATTGGCCTAAGGCTGTCTTCTTACTTTGAGCCCCTTCTTAACAAACTGCAATTTAGTAAGTAAACAAATCAAAACCTAATTTATGAATATATTTTTTGTAACAAATACTGGATTTCAGCCAATCACAAGCAGCCAACTATCATACCATGTTCAAACAAGACAAACACCTAGCTGTAACAAATCAAGCTAATTCTTTACTTTATTTTCCTGTTCTCTCTATAAATACTCACTGCACACATGCTAAGAGGAGCTCTTTGAATCTCTTCTGGTTCTGAGTGCTGCCTGGTTCATGAATTGTTCTTTGGTCAAATATACTCTGTAAAATTTATTTTGTCTAAAGTTTTTCTTTTTACAGAGTTCTTTAAGTTCATGGCTATCTTTGTGTTCTTTCCATGTATGAAGCACTCAGTAGTATTTGGTGAATTATTTAGCATCATTAATGTATTTTTAATGACTCCATAGTCCTGTGTTTCTCCTGTAGGGAGTGGTAATATCAGTGCTATGTTTCTCCTCCTGTATGTTTAAACAGTCCTTCAAACAAACAGTTTCGTTCACCTAGGAGCAATAGACTCCAGGAAGCCCAAATTTATGTTTACTCCAAAAATCTTATTAGCTTTTGCTTGCCATTAAACTATGAATGAATCCATTGGCAGAACAAGTAATGCCACTACCTCTGAATTTCAGTTGCACCATCCTGAAGGTGTAAAAGAACAATAGGAATTCCAAATGGATTCTGAAACAGCCTTGGAGGGCTGTTTTAGAGTTGAATGCACAGTACAATTCTGCCTCTAAGAGGCAAGTTGGCTGCAATATTTGAAATATATCAAGTTTCACTGTATTTTAGCAGCCTATTTACATGTTATGAACTCTGACTACATTAATTATAGCTGCCACTTTCTATAAATAAATATCGGTAGCAAATAAAACTAGTATTCAATATTGTTTTGTATTTCTCCAGGCATAGCCTGTCAGTAAACGGGTTAGAGTCTTTGATAGTCATTTTACATTGAGCTTGGTTAGCACCAATATAATTGGTGTGAAAGTAATGAAATTACATCATAATTTTAGAAGCAATATAGCTACCATATGCTTTCATTGTAATATAACTGTTGGTTTTGTTTGCAGATTACACATGCTCCAGGCATCCTTTAGAGTCATTTCAATTTATGTAGCGAAATTTATACATGGAATATATTGGAATGGTGCTCAGTGCAAAATTTAAAGAGAAATAATTGCTTAATTAAAAAATATGTCTATGTTTATTTCTGCAACTAATAATCACGAAAAGCAATGTCCCTTAAGTTTTTGTAGTGAAATTATGGATAAGCAAACAGAAGATTCTCAGCTTTGAATCTAATACAATTGAACAAAGTAGAAAATACATTTCCCCCTGTGATGGCCATTTGTATGATAATAGAAATCAATTTTAAAATTGTAGAAATTCAAGATATCATGATAATAATCTTCGGATCTTTTCTCTTTATGATATTAGGCTTCTTGTGGTGTCAGACCATAATTGAATATGAAGACTAAAAATTAAAATAAGTGGAATTAAGTGTTGATAATGACAAAAAACAATTCTGTGGATTAAAATTTTGACAAATGGGTTGCCCTGGCTCCCTGAATCTTTGTAGTTATCATGCCACTGAATGCATCATAGCAAATATTGTGGCACAAAAGGAGAGTAAGGTTTTCTGGTAAATTACTTGATTTTGAGTCTTTCAAGATTGTTATTTTCAAAAATTCAGTATCCATAGCCATATACTTAAATGCATTAAGCAGAGTTTATTAAATATTCAATAATTTGGAAGATAGTTTGCTGCCTTATTGCCTCACAACGTCACAGGAGTCAGTTATCATGGGCCCAGAGTTAAATATGGGCTGTCTTCTAGTATGATTTCAGAGGCATATCTCCTGGGCTAAACTTGACTATTCAAAAATGTTCAAAATGATTTTTACCAGGGGACAAAATATTTAAATGCACTAATGGAGATAAGGCTGAAAATGCAAATATTCATGGCTGGAATTTCTTAAATAATATTCTTAACAAAGTTCCTATGATGGCTTTTAGGTTTTACCTAAGTGTAAACCCAAGAGTAGGTTTTTACAGTTAAAGAGGGCAGCAGTGGATTTGAAATTGACACCAGAAGCACTGGGATCCTCTTTAACTCTATTGCGATATATTTCCCACTAACCTGGGTGGAAGCTGTATGGTGACAGAATGGATCCCTGTGAACATAACACTAGGGTAGCAGAAAGGATGATGGACTTTGGAATGTAAAAATAAACATGCACATAGAAATGCACTTTCTTGGCTTCCAATTTTGGTCATTCCCAAATTAGAGAGACTTCCCAGATTGTGAGATATTACTCACTATCATTTACATGAATTCTAGTTCTACTGTACATATGTACCATCATCTCAAACTCAATAGACTTTAAGGGGCAGTTTGGTCCTAAAATCATTATGAAAAAATAATATTTTTCCAACTTTTGGAAAACCATCTTGATCTCAAAAGAAAAAGATCTACTACCTCATTTCAATCCAATTCAGAATTATGTCCACTCAGGCTTTAAACCTTGAAAATACAAGTTATCACCCAACCCATGCCTTAATCACTTATACGTAAGGATATGAAGTCTTGCATTTCCTTCTCTAAAATTTTATATTTCATTTTCCTTCTCCATATTCATTCCCATCACTTTGTCCCAGTCTTTATCACCCCATGTCCAGATCAGTTGCTAGCCTCCTGTTTGTTCTTCTTGTCTTCAGTATCCTGAAGTTGACTGGTTGAAGTCATGTATTTTTCAATGTCAAACTGAGGCAAACTTTCTTGAAACATTCTTTTTATTGGATCAGCAACCTGCTCAAGAATGTGCTTTCCATTTTCCTTTTCTTCCATAAATAGTACTATTTTTCATTATTCCTCAATATGCTATTATATTCTTACTATGTGCTATAACACACTATAAATTTAATTCCATACACACACACACACACACACACACACACACACACACACACCCATTTCATTCCATCCATTAATTTGGCTATAAATATTACGTCCTCTCACCCTTTTATCTAACAAGTTTTCAATCCTTACAGGTCCAGTTTATATCTTTCTTCTTCCATATTCTACCTACTTAGACTTTTCTCTGTAGGTCTGTTCCATTGACTGCCCATGCTACCCATCATAAGCTAGCTCTTTCTCTAATGACTTCAAATGTCATAGTTTCCTTTTGTTTTTCTTAAAAACAGGGGTGATGTCTATATTACTTTTGTGTAACTAACAACAGATAGGCAATAATGGCTATGTATCACGCACTGATATTTATCTTATATATGAATTTCTATTGAGTTTAGGGCTAAGTTATTTGTCTAGATTGAAATAAATTGTTAAGTAGCTAAATATTGTTTAACTTCCATGTAGTTGTTCAATTCAAACTGGGTGATATATCTTGTCATTTATTTATAATGTATAGCTTTGCTTCCACTTTTTTTTCCCAAAAGATAGTGGGTTATACTAGGTGACTACTAAATTCCCTTCCATTCCTGAGATTTTGTTATTTTGGAACCAGATGACTGATATGAAAAAGCAAAATTGAAGTCAAACAGCTTGTGTGAGGCTAATGTGATTCATATAGGTAAAATTCTGAGGCACGTTGCTGGCAAATTTGTAAAATGAACAACAAAAGCAATACACACACACACACACATATACACATTTGAAATAAAAATAAAATGATATGTTAGCATGATTTCTAACAAAAAGGATTATAATGAGCTAGATTTACGGTGCTATGTGAGTCAAAATTTAAAGATAAAGCATAATTACTGTTATTACACATTTGTGTCCTTTCGGAATTACTTGTGCTCTAATCAATACTATTGTTTAGAAGTTATAGGAAGTATATTTAAGTAGGAGTTCACTTCACTGTTAAAGAATATACATGAAAAGATAAATTCTGGGCTAAGTCCAATCTAGAAAGAACTATGGAAATATTTTCCCCAGAATCTTTGAGGGTTTGGGGATAACTGGTAAATCTCAGTTGAAGCTTTTAGGACCCAACCTAAGCATGTGTTTGGATAACTACATCTGGATGCTGCCCTCATTCTGGGAACACAGAGTGAGTAGGCTGAAAACTACTCCAGGGTGTTTCTCTAAGGTCAGGGTTTTAAGAAACCAATCTGTACCTGGCTGGCCTCATCCTGTAGCTGTACAATTAAGCTGGCTACTAGAGATTTGCAGACAATAGAATGCCAGAGAGTAGAATATCAATCTGTTCCTTTTCTACTTGATGTCTTTTTTCTCCCATGTACGTGCTACTATTGGGTCATGTCTTGCCTTCTTCCTCCCCTATCACCCATGCTACTCTGACTCATCCATCTCATTTCCTACAAAGAAAAAGATTTACGTAACATTGTCTGTATAAATCTTAAATTTGTGAGGGAAAGTAAAAATCTTTGAAAGAAATGGATATAAAATTGATTCAAACTCATCTGGGATCAAAAGGAGGTCAAATCAAACCGCATCCTTGTATATTTCCATCCGATAAATGACTCCTAAAAGTACTGATGGAATAATTAACACAGGAAATTCATGGGAGAGGTTGTAGAGATGGAAGTTCAATGGAAAAAAAAAAAAAAAAACTACTATTCGGTAAAAGAAGTGCTTAAAAAAACCGAAAATGATTGAATAAAATATTCTACAAAGCACTTTAACAGAGGACAATGTTACAGATTAAAGTTTTATTAATTTTTAAGGCCTTGTGTTATTTTTTATAAGATCCTTTGTATTACTTTCAAGGAGGAATGATCTCACACCAAATTCTGAACTGGAATGTCTAGGCAGTTTGGTTAAAATAAGCATCTGTTTCAGAGGGAAACAGATCCATGCATATGGATGTGGGATTACTTTCTTTGTGGCTGGATTTATTTTTCCCCAGTGATAGGTGCTAGGGACATTTTCTGTTAACTAGATTGTAGGCTACGAGTGAGACCAGGCAGGTTCTGATTGATATGTTCACCATGTAATTACTTACATAGCTAATGAAAAGGCCACCAATGGAGGAATCATTGTGTTCTACTGCAAATGAATCCTTAGAAAGAACGGATACAATGAGCAGCAGGATTTTTTTTAAAGATCAAACGTGAAATTAAAGATGTAAAATGTTCAATAAGCATATAAAATTCCTAGCTTTTTCTGGTACCATCTCTCTTTTCTTTCCTATTACAAATTAGAGAGAGAGATTATTCTCAAATTCATAGAGTCATCGGAGCTTCCAACAGGAGTTTCAATTTGAAGAAGTTCTAAAATGAAAGCAACTTCGTTAGAGTAGATGCGAGCCAGTTGTCACGAGTGCTTAGTGTGCCATTTATGACCATTAGTAACGTCTGCTGATTTGAGAAGCATGTTGAGAGGCTTTGTGCAGAAGCAACCACGTGGTGATGAACTGGAGTAGGTAGGTATTATTGCATTCTGATATTAAATTATACCTTGCAGTGTATCTGTAGGGTTGCATCTAATCCAACAATATAACATTTGCTAAGCAAAAGTACTTTAATGTCTTTTCGAAGCAAGTAAATGGCAAAGCAAGTGCACATTATTCTCAACAGGGAAATTCAAGTACATTTTGCTGCTGCCGACAAAGAGATTAAATAAAGAAAATCCAATTTAATATATCAATGTTCCAGCACTAACGTGTAGTGAAAACAGAATTCTGAAATAAGATATTCGTCACTGTCTTCAGGAATATGGAATTGAACAATTTAAGGTAGTCAAAATATCATGTCCTCTTTCATTTTTAAAAAAAGTTACTTTTCACTAAATTATTTATCAAACAACTACACTTTAACCCATGGACAATAGATGTGGAAAGAAAGATGTTTTGCCTCTCAGAACGGGAATATTGTTTGAGCATTTACTAGGTATTAAACACAAGAAAAAGTACTCAACAGATATCTAATTAAAATCTCCCAGTAGCCTTATAGAGAATATTATTTTGTTGGGATTTTACAAAAGAGAAAAGTAAGATTCTGAGAGTTTCAACAGATAGCCCGAAGTTGCATAGGTAGTAAAATTGCAGAGCCAAGATTCAAACTTCTGTCTACCCTGCTTCAAGGCCAATCAGTGTCTTTATCTAGATGCTGCACTTACTTATTCCATAAACTTTTTTTCAACTTATCTAGCACTTTTATATAAAAATACGTTATGATTAATAATCATAACGGGAAAAATTGAAAATCATTCTCTTCTGTGATATAAAATAAAGTTGCAAGTGCCAAAACATGGTGGTCTTAATTTAGGAAATTCCCTTTAATATTTTACCATTGATTTAACTGTTTCGATGACAATAAGACAAGGATGTGGCAGAAGTCAAGAAATATAGCTACTTTCTGTTTTATCTTTTATTAGTAATACTGCAGTGTCTTCTTATTCAAACATGTATGTACATGTATATACACATATTTAAATTGGAGTCCATAACTAGACTAATCTAAACATTTTAATAATTACTTTGTAATTGAAAAGGCTACATGTTAGAATGAAAAAATTAAATCTAGATTATCTTTGGTTATCTTTCAATTGCTAAAGTAATCATTTTAAATTCATTTCTTCTATTAAATATCATACAGATAAACTAACTTAGAAACGATTTAGAAATACACTTACTCATCTCCAGCTATTAGTTTTGCAAAATGTTTAGCTGCCCTAGATATGTAAAGACATATTAAATTAGATGACTAATTTCCTGGCAAATGAATACAACAGCCCAACTTAACCCCCTAAAAAAACAAAAACGACAAAAAAACTTCATTGAAAAAAATCTCTGTGATAAGGCTGCTAATTTGTTCCTTTAATAACTTATTAGCTCTTTCTCACTTTGTAGGAAATCAAATGCAATTTGTGGTAAGTGCTATTCCAAAGACAGTAAAAATAGAATTCATATGAACATTTTATTGCAATTTCCCCCATAGACTATGTAACATTTCTGTCTGGACAATTAAGTAGTACTCAACTTACCTAAACCTTGTGCAGGCCTCGGTGAATGTTTTTCTCACCAATCTCTTACACAAAGCTGGAAGCTCAAGCTTAAGTCAGGAGGTTGATTTCTACTACATAAGAAACAGTATGCTTCTTTTCACACCCCTGCCAGAGGCAATTATGGCTGTATTTAATTCCTGAATATACGGTTCTTTGAACTTTTATTCACAATCTCAGAGGGGAAAAATAAATGCTTTATGTCAAAATACAGTGTCTATTTTATAGGATAGTCTTTCTTTGGCTTCCTTCCATACTTTCTATTCACAAGTATACATTGTATAATGGTGTATAATGATCTTCCCATTGATACTTTTAACCCTAAATATATATGAAATAGATTAGTATTCCAAGGTTGTATAATAATAAGCTGTAAGAGGTGTATTGTGGCTGTAAGATTAATGATAGCCATAAGGCTTACTCAAAATCTCGCAGGGTCTACACTATGTGTCACTTAGCAGTATGATGTAACACATGGCTCAGGGATTTCCAACCCTGGCTCAGGGATTACCGGATCTCTATGACAATAGGCCCAAAAAACCTGGTTGCCCTAGAGACAAAACCACCTCAGCACAGACACAAATTTCATGATCCTTAAAACAAAGCTTACCCTTACAAGAATAGTTTAAACACCCCTTGTGAAAGAAACACCTTGGAACTGATCTGGACTGAATACAAGAATTAAAAAAGATAGAAGAATCCCCTAAACTCTAAGAATGGTCTCTGGATGGACACCCTTCTGGTCAGGTGGTCATCTGATCCTTGACTGTATCTTACCCATAACCCCAGCCTGCTCCCACTGTCCATCTTGTAAGAGTGCTGCCAGAATAAACTGAGCATCAGAAGATGCCTAAGGTTCACCTTTATTTTTATTATTTCAAAATATTAAGGGGGTACAAATGTCTTTGTTATATAGAGATCTTTTATAATGCTTAAGTCAGGGCTTTTAGTGCGCCCATCATCAAAATAGTGTTCACTGTACCCAGTAGGTAAGTTTTTATCCCTCCCCTCCTCTCCAGACTTTTTTTGATTTCCAGTGCCCTTTATATCTCTTTGTGTGGGTCCATCGATTAGTTCCCAATTATTAGAGAGTACATGTGATGTTTGTTTTTCCATTCCTGAGATTCTTCAGTAAAGATAATGGATTTATGGTTCCATCCAAGTTGCTGCAAAAGATATCATTTCATTTGTTTTTATGGCTGAGTAGTACTCCATGGTATATATACACCACATTTTCTTACTCCATTCATGAATTGATGGGCATTTAGGTTGATTCCACATCTTTGTGATCGTGAATTGTGCTGCAATAAATAATCGAGTGCAAGTATCTTTTTCATAAAATGACTTCTTTTCCTTCGGGTAGATACCCAGCAGTGTTTAATTCTCAGCTGAATGGTTAGTCTACACTTATTTCTTTGAGGAATTTCCATACTGTTTTCCACAGAGTTTGTACTAATTTGCAGTCCCACCAACAGTGTATAAGCATTTCTTTCTCTCTGCATCCACACCAACTTCTATTGTTTTTTGACTTTTTAATAATGACCATTCTGACAGGTGTAAGGGGATATCTCATTGTAGTTTTAATTTGCATTTCCCTAATGATTAGTGATGTTGAGCATTTCTTCATATGTTTCTTAGCTATTTGTCTATTTTCTTTTGAAAAATTTCTGTTCATGTCTTTTCCCACTATTTAACGGGGTTAGTTTTTTCTTGTTGATTTGTTTGAATTCCTTGTAGATTCTAACCTACAGAATGGGAGAAAATATTCACAAACTATACATTTGGCAAAGAGCTAAGACTCATCTTTGACCTGATAGGACCAAAGGGGAAAAGTCATCCCTGGAAAACCAGTGAACTTGGACCACCTGAGACCCCCAAATGAGAAGGTTTTATTTCATTTTAACTTTCTTAGCATTCTTATGTTAAA
>NW_012149742.1:338326-345545 GCF_000956105.1 Propithecus coquereli | reverse complement strand
CAAGAGTGCCTTTTCCTGTTAATAGGGAATAAAATAATCATCATGGAGAAAAGTTGCCAATTGCTATAGAGAGAAAACTGATTTCAAGCAGGGAAAAGAAGTCATTTTATCAAAAAAGACCCCTGCACCCGAGCATTTATTCCAGCACAATTCACAATCACAAATACGTGGAATCAACCTAAGTGTCCATCAATTCATGAGTGGATTAAGAAAATGTGATGTTTATATACCATGGAGTACTACTTAGCCATAAAAACGAATGAAGTATCTTCTGCAGCAACTGACAGGCACTGAGAATTCATCCTGTATTCTTTTGACATGAGGTAAAGCAGGGAATTATGAATTGGTGAAGCATATTTAAAGAACATTTTACATAGAAATAATAAGGATTCAATCCTAAAAGTTTATGTATTGGGAATGTACAAAATAAGATGAACTTTCTGCAATTAATAAAAGAGATATGAAATGAAAGAGAAATGCTAACACCATTGGTGTGGTAAGCAGAACTGTGGTCCCCAAAGATGTCCACATCCTAATCCCTGAAATCTGTAAATATGTTGCCTTACATGGAAAAGGGGACTTTGCAGATGTGGTTAAATCAAGCATATTGAGATGAAGAGATCATCTGAATTATCCAGGTTGACACTGACCCAATGTAGTCGCAAGAATCCTCATAAGAGGGATGAGTCAGAGTGAGCAAAGTGTATGTGGTAATAGAAACACAATCAGAGACAGAGAATGATTTGAAGTTGCTACAACTGGCTTTGAAAATGGAAGAAATGGTCACAGGCCATGGGATGCAGGCTGACTTTAGAAGCTAGAAAAGTCAAGGAAATGTATTCTTTCCTAGAGCTTCCAAAAGAAACACAAATCTTCTGACACCTTCTGACCTCCAGAACTATAAAATAATAATTTTTTTTTGTTTTGATCCACTAAAGTTGTTGTAGTTTGTTACAACAGTAAGAGGAAACTAACACAATTGGCCATCCAAGAAAAATACCTTAGGTGTACACATTCCCAAATACATACATGAACACACGCCACACACACACACACACACACACACACAAACACATCCTATTAGACTGAGATTATTACATCACCGCATAATGCTAGTCACAAATTCTTTTGTGAGAAATATCTAAGAGAATAGCCACTGTATATTCTCTTTATGTCATTGTATGTACAATAAAATTTAAAAATCTGGTCCGTTTTCATCAATAAAGCGTTCTGGTCTGTTTACCTTCACCTGATCACTAGTTTGAAAAATCAATGAACAATAATAATAACTTGTAGTGGGTGTAATTCCTGAACAGCGAATCAAGTTTCTAGTTCTCTAAGTGAGCATTAGATGTTAAGGTTCACAGAACTAGAATTCATGCGTGACTATTCTTTCTAGTCCCAAAAACCTAGCACAGATTATGGCACTGAGTAAAGTCTCATTGAAAATGTGTTGAACTCAATTGAGCAAGGTAATAAAAACTAAGTACACAGGGGTTCTCATACAGTTTTTTTGTTCAATTATTCTGAGTTTAATCCATGTTCTCCTATGTGTGCATGACTATGTGAATGTGTGTTTGAATATATATGTGTGCATATGTGCTCTCTCAGTCAGCAGGGTATTTGTGTTTTTTCTTCTTGTATTACAGGTTGTCATCCTTTATGAAAATATTTTATATTTATTTGATGCCTGGCCAGAAGTATGAATGAGGCTTATGTTTACAATTTAGAGGAAAGAAGAACAAACTAGTCTTCACCAGAATCTTGCTCACATAGTACCCAGAACAATGTAGTGATATCAATGCTTATAAATGAAGTCAAATTATATGATGATGATGATAAAGTAAAATTATTCCTCCTAGTTACTTGTTACTAAAGTGTCTATGTGCAAAGAGTCAAAGCCTAAATGCATTTGCAAGTAAAAAAAATAATCACATGGATTAAAAAAAAGGATTGATAAAATTCATTAATATTCAGTAAACATATATTCTAATCCATACTAAACCTATAAGCACAAATGCCTGAGTTATTAAAGACACATGGTAGTGAACTGTGTGCACGATTATTGTCTGGTAATCTAGCTGTCCAAATAGCTCTAAAATAAAATATAACAAAAGAGATTAGCATTCTCATCTGAGTGCTAAATATCTCATTGCAATATATAGCAGCTAAGGAAGCCATAAGGTCTTCCTTCTCCTGGGAACTGAGGGAGGTAGACTAAATTTGAAACATTTACATTTTCAGTGCATCAATTCTCTGCTACTAAGAACTGTCCAACTGCCATCTCATTTCCTCCACTAAAATCACAGTTCTGGTCACTCTATTCTGTCTTCAGCAATAAGCAAGTAATTAATCAAACCCTAAGGAATAGTTAAAAGAAGTCTCTTTATAAGTCTGTGCCTGTGGTATAATTATAGGTCTTCCCTATCCTGCCATTTTTCTCAGGCCCTGTGTACTCACATATGTGCAGGGACACTAACTGCCCTCATGAAGAAGCTGGAACATTCTTCTGAAAGAATTCCAAGACATTATGTCCTCCCAGACCTCTTCTAGCTCTACTGCCTTCTTGAAATTCTGTTTTGTTCCTCTTTATATTCTTTTGTCCGTCTTTCAGAATATAGCATAAGAAAACATTCTTTAGATGGTGTAGCCTCTTCTGGGCCACAATACTCTGGAGCAAAAATTCTAAGGAAGGAAAGGATTGGGGCTGGTATGCTATTTTTTATTTTCATTTAAATCACTTTTGAAATTATCTAAATAGCTTGAATGCAAATCTATAAGCCGTGAAAAATAGTGAAAAGTGAGAATAAAGCTTATTTTCAAAGAGAACAAAATAAAGCACAACACAAATAAGAGAGAGTAAAGTGAAAGTCAAACATTAAAAATTTGTATTTTGCCACTGTAATCTGGACTGAGAATTTTTTAAATCAGCACATATGTTGCTGTAGGAGGTAAAGGAGCAGAGAGAGAGAGAGAGAGAACATAATACTTTATTCGGTCTAAACACTATATGTGGGTTTGGCTGATGACCCTTACCAACAGACTTGTAATCAAAGGCTGAAAGAATGAACTAACCGGGGCCAAGTGGTGGCTCAGATCACATCAGTCCCCACCTCAATCTCTGGCTCACACTTTAATGTGCCAGTCTCGGCTTTTTCTTCATTTACTTAACCTACTTATTATAATTTGCAACACAATGCAAGTGAAATTAACTCACCAAATCTTTTATGTACAAAACCCAAAGCACATTTTATGTAGTACTCCTTAGAGAGCTAAAATACTAAACTCGGGCTATAATTTATATGTTAAAATGACCACCATGCATATTTAGGAGAAAAGACATTCTCAAAAATTCAATTAAAAAATATTTCCTTCTTTGAAAGTGGTACTTATTTCTTAACACAGTTATATATGCATGCATGGGTAATATATAATTCACATATACTCAATAGTTTTCAAACTTATATAAGAAATAAAATCTTAGGCCTACTCTCAGCCCACATCCTTCTGCAATCCACTCCATTCCACAACCATATATCCCAATATCAGTGGGAATAGCTTACCATACTGGAGATGAAACTAATGTTTAAAAATACCTGTTTTCATAAAGTGTAGCCCCAACACACCACTTAATTGCTCCTTTTGGTACTCAGATAATGAATCGGTGATTGATTCTCCAATAGGACTTTCAGAAGAATTGTGAAGAGGGCAAAGTGGTGCCTAGCACAGCCTGGGTTCCCCTGAGATCCAGTGGACCCAACCAACAAGACTCCTGCACAGACTCTGCTCCTATAGTTGCCTGAGTGTGCCCATGTTCCCACAGAGCCACTTAAAACAATTTCGGACGATGCTAAAGAACCACTGAGAAGCAGCTGGAGCCACAAAAGTGCAAAGCAAACTGGACAGCCTGGCTGGGCTGAAGCAGGTTCCCATTTGACACTGCTGTCTAGGTTTAAACAGTAGAGAAAGCCCCTCTCTAATGCTGCAAAACAAAGGGACAGCAGTAGGACACTGAGTAAGGGATAATTCCCCAAAGACTGAAGATTCTTGTCAAGCTTTTCTCTGTAGCTCTTCAGTTTTCTCAGTCTTTTCATTCCTTTGTTGGGAAAAATATTCTGTGGATGTGACATCATGAAATTTGTTCCAGTCTTCAGTTATTTCTAAAAAGCCTACTTAAAGGATAGAATTAAAAAAAAAAAAAAAGACTTCGAGAGCTGACTCTTTATTGTATGCCAGCACATTCAGCTAACAAGTAAACAAATCTCTTTTCTGTAATGGTGTTTCTCCAGGATAGCTGTGCAGGCCAGATGTAACCTAACACAGCTACTTCACCTTTCACGTGAAGACATTGCACCAGTAGGTGGAGGTGATCACTGCTAAGTACTTTTATGGCCTTCTGCGGAATCACTGCTTCTACCATGATCAGACGCAGAATGAATTCTGGCTTTACTTACTGGAGAAAGGTCAATGCTAAAGTGTAAGGGGCCTCCAGATACATGTGGCCAGGGCAGGAGGCAAATGCCTTCATGAACCAAACTGGTAGTTTGGTGGAAAGATGAAGACTGCATGACTTAGAAAGAGGAAATACAGAGAGGGAAAACGCAGAAGCCTAGAGGAGAAGTCTTTTTGAAGTTTTTGTCCTGAAGAAATCGTGTGTCAGGTCAGAGCTTAGTTCCAGAAAAGGTCATACTAACATGCCTTCCTGATCTCAGATGTGTGGTTTCTCAGCAGCAACTCAGGCAAAGAGATCTGAATGTACTAGTCCCAACACTTCTGGAATGGTAAGAGTGGACAAGACCTCAGTGAAAGAGGGATGAAGGATCCAGTCAGATCCAGCAGCATTGCAACTAAATGAAGGAGGGATGAAGGATCCAGTGTTGCAACTAAAATAGTAATTCTTGGCAGAAGAGTTTCACTTTTGCAGAGTTTGATGAAGTTATTATTGGCTATCCAATCATAAAAGGGAAAGTCTTCCTGGAAAGACTTCATAGGAGAATTCAAGAACCCCAAGGACTACAGGGACTACAAACATGTGAAGGGGCCAAGTGTAGGACAACAACAAGTGTGGGGACTAAGGTGAACTGGACAGCTTGTATCTTTCTAGAGGTGGTAGCCTCTTTTCTGTTCCAGAAAATTGTTGTCCTGAGGGAATGTGTAGGACTATTATTTGAGGATTTTCTGAATTTTTTTCCAAAAGAAGAAATCTAAATCTTATGGGAAAGCTCCTGTTTTATGTCTTTGTTATACAGTGCCCTCTGCTGAAAACCAGTAGTGTGCATTTGCTACTTTTGTCTATATCCTTAATTCCTCTTGGGTGACTGCTTAATCAACATGGTCTTTATACAGTCTTGGTGAGAGAATCAATTGAACAATTTTAACTTCATCCTGTGAAAAGCTTCTTCCCTTACATGCTACCCCTCACCTTCTCATTGTCCTTATATAGGGAAAAGGTGGATGTGTTACCTAAATCTACCTAATTGGAGCTTTTCTCCTAAGATTTTGCATCTTAAGTAATTGAACCCCCAAAAAAGTTGGCATTCATTTATTCCAGCAATAGAGCTCAGGTAAAACTATCGAGTGATTTCTTCTGTGAAGGCCTTTTGGTAACTGCCTGATCACTGCCTCTTCCAAGCCTGGTTCTTCAGCCTTCTTTTCCAGTCATACCCTTCAAAAAACGCTCCATTTGCTTAAGTTTACAGTTTCACAGAGTTTATTTCAGCTGCTTACAACAAAAGAACTCTAGCCAATATGCTCCCAGGGTAATCGACAGAGCTGGAGAAAAGGAGGGCGCTTCACCTAGAATTCCATTGACTCTTTGATAGGCATGTTCTTGGGTGTTTATAACCATGGTCTCCAGCAACCTTCTCAAAGGATGCTGCTGTGAAATTCCTGCCTTACATTTTCAATCGGGATGATCTTCCTGAACACAGTCACATTAGTCTCTATCAAAGCATTTCGCACAGAGCAGCCTCTCTAGCCAGGGCTTGTAAAACTAAGCAATAAAAGAGATGTGAGGAGGATCAGGAAGATAACATGTGGCAAGAGGACATCTCATATCCTGTCCATTTCTGCTTTTCCTCCTCATGGGTCCCTGTGGTCTCTGAATGACTCAGCATCAACTAGCCAGTGAGCCTCAGGCGGAGTATGCGCAACAGTGATTAAAATCACAGCTTTGCAGAAAAATTAACTTGAATTTAAATTCTGGGTCTGCCACTTAACTAACGTTGAACCACAGGGTGAGTTATTTCATGTCTGAAGCCATTTTTCTCATCTGCAAAGGAGGAAAATAATGACTACATCACTGAGCTCTTCTGAGAACTGGATGACATGCTGTCCAGAAAGTGCTTAGCACAAAGTCCAGAACATGGTATGAAATAACGAATTAATTTGCAGTGGTATATAAGCTTCAAGATATTCATAACCTATATAAAGCAGTCGAGTACCAGGCTAAAAAGAAAATTATAGCCCCTTTTATGGGCTCAGTCTAGTAGGATCATCCCAATATTCATGGAGAAAGGGGTTATGCTAATAAAAACAAAGTTTTTCTGGAGCAAAAACAGACACTGCTTGGTATTTAAGTATTTATTTCTCTGACTTTATTCACGTGTATTATTTTATGTTGATCTCACAATCATTTCTAATAAGCCACATCGATAATTAAAATGCCATGACTCATTGATAATTTTAGCTAAAGAGAATATATTATAATAGTGTTTCTAAAATTTAGCTACATATTAGTATCACCTGGAGACGTCTTAAAAATATTGATGCCCAGGCATTGCCCCAAACAATCAAATCAAAATCTCTGAGGGAGAGACCCAGGCATTGGGATTTTTCAAAAGGTCCCCAGGTGATTCCAATCTACATCCTAAATTGAGAACCTCTATAGTAAGATGGAAACAAAAGAAAACATTCTCCAAATGTTGCAGAAGAAATGGAAAATTTCAGAATCAATGAAAAATAAGAGCAAGTTCCAAAAATAACTTGATTTTGGACTACTTTAGGTAGTTCTGAAAATAGTAGGACAAACAATAGAAAAGCTGTTAAAAATGGAAAGCATCATTGTCATGTGATAGTCATGGATATTCTGTAACCATCTGTGCTAGACAGGTTGTAATGAAAAAACACAAGGCTGAAATGCCATGAAACCTGTCTACAAAACACAAGGATGACTTTGATTCAGTAAGTGATTTATAGTTCCACCTCTGTTTGAGAATCA
>NW_012149742.1:334382-336966 GCF_000956105.1 Propithecus coquereli | reverse complement strand
ATTAAATATATAGTCTTTAGTTTTAAAAATGAGAAGTGACTTTCCTTTTTGCCATTGAAGGTTTTGACTTCATGGATCAGGAAGATATTTAATTGACTAAATATTCAATTAAATAGAGTCTTCTGAGGCCCCGTCTCTCTAAATGAAAGTATTTTGCACAAACTGTGGTTTTTAATCAGGACACATGGGTGTCTGACCCAGGAATGTTTGCTGACAAGCTCAGGGTCTCATTGGCCCCACTGGTTCTCCTAATTCAGAAACTATTAATGGTGCAAAGTTAATTAAACTGGTGGCATATTATAAATGCAGCCGTTGTGATTTCTGGGTCAGTCTGGGATGTCAGTATGTAATACTATAAAAAGTCTCAGATTTGGCATTTGACAATTTTGGATTAAATTTTTATCTCCAGAGTTTAGGAAATGGCCATTTCCTAATCTGTATAATTGAGGTTATTGTAAATACAAGAGAAAAATGTGTATTTTTTTGTATTCTTGCTAATATGAATATACATGTATCTATTAGACATTTGTTGCTTCTATCTTCTTCCTTCTCATCATCATCTTTACAACAATCTTAACTCTCTTGGCCAAATTTTTAGGACAAGAAAATCAAACCTTGGTAAATCTATCTCCACATATAAGTAGTTACCTCTGTTATATCCTGTAGTTGTAAAACATGGACAGAAATTTTATTATCACTACAACTTTTATTTTCTAGAACTCACATCATTAGGACTAAGAAAACTTACCTAGTTTTCTCCTTGGGCCTTCCAAGCCCCATGGTGATTAATTGTAGAGACATCGTTTTTCTTCAGGGCCAGTTGCAAGTTTTATCAATAAGAATATGGCCAATTCCCCAAATGCTGCCTAAGATTAATGCAATACTTTAAAAAACTGGTATTATTTTCTCTCTGGCACGAACCTGATAAACCCTGAGGGGGCCACCCAGTCTGCTGATGCTGAGGCCAACCTGACTGAAAACATAATCCTGACGCCGTCATGTCAGCAGATTCCAGAATCCTCAGATGGAGACCTTACATACAAAGCAGAAGCCCTTGGACACTATAATCTCAAATTGAGCACTACACATACACCACAGATCATTTCCAGCTAACTCAGAGCTAAATAACAAACAAACTCAGATACCGTTGGCCCCTCAGAAACATTGAGGGACTCTGCTTTCCTAATATGGGTCAAAGAGAGTTTGCAGTCTTTTGGATTTACAAGACGCACTACACTTCTACCCCTTTTCCTCATTTTCGAGAACTTGCCTAAACTCTGTGTTACATTTTTGCTTGGCAGTAAATTTTTTTCCCTATTCAGAATTCAATCTTTGTCTCTACAGCCTTTATCTTTTCTTTAATATACGTCTATATCTACATACTAAAGGCTGCTTACTGTGAACACTGTGATCCTCTTGGTCTGAAGGCTGTTTCCTGGTCTTCTTGTTCAGCTCCACCGAGGGCAAAACAGAAGTTCCAAGAATTAATATTCCTCAAATCTACCCTCAACCAATAATGGACAAGGTGTTAATAATAAATATTTCAGCCTCTCCCGCCTCCAATAGCTTTGATGTATGTTCTACACGGTCTCCAACATTTTGCCAACAGGATTGAGCTTCAGTTGTCCTCTATAGTAATTGGCGCCATCATGCACTCTTGATTGCTTTTTCCTTTTCTTTCTTTTTTGCTTCATTTCCCAAATAAACTATTTACTTGCATTTAAAACTTTTTCTTAGGATCTCTTTCAAGGAGAAACCATACCAAAACAATTGTCTTCTTACAAGTTTTTCTAAATGATGAGATTAAAAACAAACAAAACAAAAAACCCAGTTCAGCCCTCACTGGCATGTCTGGTTTTAACTTCCAATATTTGCAGTAACAAATGACAAAAAGTTACAAGACTGTTCTAAGAATAATTAGTCATCTTCAGGCATTTGGGAAGTCAAATGTCAAATATTAGAAAGGGAAATCATTCTACATCTTCAGAAGCACTCAATTTGCCTCGTGAAATTGAACATACAACTTATTTTTTACCATCTATATTTGGGAAGAACCTTAGAAAAAATGAATAGGTATTTGCTTTATTTGCTTTGCAGCTAAATGAATAAAAGGGCTCAACACTTTTGTTTATCTTGCAGAAAGGGCTCTGTCCCAAAGTTAAATACCAGTCTCCATTACCAGAGACAGAAAATTGCTGCAGCTTTTTTCATAGTCCTCCAGTAGCATATTTTCCTCTTGACACTACTGTTTTAAACATGTTTACAGATAGGGATTAAAACTGACCCATTTTTATTCTTCTAGCATCTTCCAGGCCCTGATCTGTTCAAGAAATGTTTGTTAAACATAATCAAATTGAATTGAAATAGCTTCTCTAGAAAGTCTGTAGTTACGATTTGTTCTACTAGCCAGAGCAACTCTGGGGTCCTTAAGGTAAAATAACAGCTGGGTTTTGTTTGATTAATTCTGAAGCCAATCAACAATTAATAAATGAATTGGCTTCAGATTTAAAATCAAATAGATTCAAAATCTAATATATAAAGGTTAGTAATGCAATTGAACAGTGTAGTGATTGGTAAAGTAATG
>NW_012149742.1:331153-332317 GCF_000956105.1 Propithecus coquereli | reverse complement strand
TGATAATGACTCTAACCTCCCTGAAATCCAGCTTTCTTTCAAAAGGAGGACATACGGATCTATATTTTATCTTCGATTTCTTCACATCTTTTAAAAGTCACAGCATAAAATGAATATGAGTGAATAACAATTTTAATTATTATTCCAATTTCTATCTTCAAGAGAATGTAAGTGCAATGGACGTTTGGAAATTACTTCCAATGTAAGTGCAATAGAAGTGCATCTATTGATGTACTCAATAGACATTTTTGTCCTATGATGCCACTTACCATTGGATTTTATAAACTTAGCAGTGGTGATTTAATATAAAACATAGTTTTATATATGTTAACTGAATTTCCCATTCTCAATACTGAATAGTCACACCAATCTTTCCATTAGTGAAAGGAAGTTATATTTTAGAATATCAAATTTGTTTTAAAGACACTGTACACAGAATTAAGTGTATTGTTAAGTATTCTTTCTTTAATATAAGTGTAAATTGTTGACATGTGGAGAGAGGAGATGCCAGACTACAGATCATTCTTGTTGGATGAAGCATGTACTGAAGTATCACTTTCTAACAATTAAGAAATTAGCACTAACAATTATGTGTCATCTTGTCTCTAGAGCTCACAGCATGATTAGTTTATGCCTAATTAAGGGCCTAAATCAGCAAAGAATGTCTGGCTTCAGCCTTAGAGGGAATTCCTGTAGGCTACTTTCTAAGCTTTTTCTATTTAAAATAGAAAGTAATTCAATTTTAACTGATAATCTGAAAAAATTCCTTAACTGTTTCACAATTTTATCATTTCAAACAAATCTTCGATTTTCATCCCCTGTCTTTTTTACGTGTTGTACTTTTAACTTATAAACAACAAAAAAAAGGATGAAAGAAAAGAAAGTCTATGCAAACTTCCTTCAAGTTTGTACAGACTTTCTTTTCTATTCCAACAGGACATAATTCTCTATAATTTCAAATTCCTCAGAAAATATCTTTTAAAACTGAAATCTCTAACTCAGCACCAAAAGCCACTCTTTCCCAATAAACAAAAAATAAACATCTTGTCTGATATATTTGAAGGATTTTATTGATCATTTAATTCAAACACTTTATTAAAACAGTATTAAAAGAAAAGGATTGGAGACAGGAAGATTACCAGAAAAATAAATGAACCTATAAAT
>NW_012149742.1:329623-331103 GCF_000956105.1 Propithecus coquereli | reverse complement strand
ATGGTCACTTCCAACTATCATAATTTGAGGAAATAATTTGGTAAATTCTTTATTTTATGGTCAATATATATCTTTAGGACAAATGACTAAAATGCCTAAATAAAATAGGAAATCCCGTGAAATACACAAAAATGTAGTTTAATTAATCATCAATACATAAACGTCTTCTACTAAGTGAGTTATGGTTGCTTAAAGGGCCACATCCTAGGAATCAGAGCTATACCACAATTCTGTAAGGAAGTATAAAAGTAACATAATCATTTGCTTCCTTGATTTTGGCCCCATAAGTAGAAGGAATTGGGTTGAATACAGGTGTAATGACCTTGACCTGTATCATAAATTGAAGTTCCATGAGATCAGGAACCTCTTCTTTCGTGTTTGTTGTTTCCTGGTACCTAACACTGTATCTAGCACAAAGTTGATAGAATCAAAGGTGTCCGTGATCATTAATAAGAACCTTGAATTAAGAAGCATCTGTACACATTAGACTATGTGGGTTCAGTGCTCCACCAATGACATAAAGGAGGCTCAAGAGAAGATCTTGCAGAGCGTCTCAGAGTCCCATTAAATATCTTCCAGTTCTAGAACATACAAGTTTGAAATATCAAACTGATATCAAAATTCAATGTCAACTATTTGAATAGATGTTAAGTGCATAGGTAATGCAAATAAATGTTAGCTTTTAAATCGTCGAGTCAGACAATAATTCCCAACAAATCCTTGCATCTTTTTCAGAATGTCAGAGGTAAAAGAATAAAGGTATTGTTATTGGAGAAGGTAGATCCATCCAACAAGAAATATAAAACTTTGCGTCTTTGGGCAATTTACTTCTATGGCCCTAAACTTCCTCATCAGTAAAATGTGCAAGTATAAAGCTTGTTGGTAGTGTTATGAGTATTAAATGCATTAATAACTTAAGGCTTCATTTGAGAATAATGATTGCCACACATTATGTGACAATGTATGTTAGATATCTGTTATTTAAAGTTTGAGACATAAGGGTAGAGCTCTAAAGATAGCTCAAGTGTGGGCACATAGATTTAAGATACTAAGATTTATATTCTGTGACAGTTGCTGAATCCTTGAGAATATATAGATTATGTGAAGAAAGCAATACAATGAGAGAAACACATAGGTCAAGCCGAAGCTGTCAGATACATAAACATTTAACAAGGAAGAAAGAAGAGCTGTGGAAAAGTAAGAGTGTGGTAAGCGACAGAACACCAGCAATGAAGTTGGAGAGGATCTGAATTCAAATTCTAGTTCTTATTTACTAGCTGAACTTTAGCAAGTAATTTATTCTCTCTGACCTTCACTTTCCTAATCTGTAAACTGGGGGTGATATCAACATGTCAGACTTAAAATGGCACATAGCAAATAAAGATTAAGTATTTATATATGTAGTTATTATTACAGCTTTTAAAAGTAGACAAAGAGTGAGCCAGGAAGGAAAGAAGGAAGGAAGGAAGGAAGGAAGGAA
>NW_012149742.1:328839-329573 GCF_000956105.1 Propithecus coquereli | reverse complement strand
AAGAAAGTACTTCATTTATTTTTTCTTGGAAAAAGTAGAAAACTAAAATGGACCAGGCTAAAATCTGAAGATATACTTATCTCTTCTAGTTACACAATTTACCTCCAAATTGTTTTCATAAACCTATGAAAGATTGGCTACTGCTGCTGGAGTAGGGTCACAGGGACACAGCATTACCGATGACAGCTGATGAATTGTTTTAATTTTGTTAAGTATTTCAAATACATTTATTATTGGGGGAACATTGTCAGAAATTGTTTTAATAGTTTTGGAAGATCGATGTGTGAAAGCACTTGAATGTATATATGCATGCATACATGTACATGTTTATATATAATATTTACGCACATATATGTATGTAATCTAAAATACATATGTTATTGGTAGTCAGATTTTGTCATGAGCAATGCTTTGATCCTGGGATCCCTGAAGACCCAAATGGTGTACAGTACAAAATATACTCACATAAAACCATCGACAAATAGCCAAATAACTAGGGAAAAAAAAAAAATCAGAATGGATCTAAGAAAATCAGAGCTTTTACCTGAAACTATTTATATAGTGTTATATTTTATTTATCTCCCCTTGAAGTGGAATTTTACCTGGGAACACAAAATCTGGATTAGTTTTTATAGGCGTCACCTCCATATATGCAGAAAATATATGTAGAAACAATGTATTACAATATATATTTTATCAACCTTCAACTACTCCATGCCAAGAAAAAAACAGGT
>NW_012149742.1:315738-316989 GCF_000956105.1 Propithecus coquereli | reverse complement strand
TATATATAAAAAATATAGTAGATTTTTTGACACCAGCATCACCACAAACTTGTTAGTAATGCATTGCACCATGATGTTAGGACAGCTATGATGTCACTAGGTGACAGAAATTTTTAAGCTGCATTGTAATCTTAGGGACCACGATCACATATGCAGTCTGTCATTGACTGAAACGTCCTTAGGTGGTGCATGACTGTACTATAAATTAGGGAGAAAAAGTTTGAAGAGTGCCATTTAATGGGCAGCTCAACATATATAATTAATGCTTAAAGAGCAATTAATTTTGCTTTCTTCAGTACAACTTCAGGAAGGCAAGTAAACAGGAACACAGGGTCATTTGTCCATTTTGTTTCTTATGGTTTTACCTTGTCCTTCCCAGCAGAAGTGGAGAAGAAACAATGTAATTAGCTCGAGACAGTGCCACCTCTTCCCCTCTTGTCCTCCTCTACTGTGAGTTCTAGCTTTGGAGTCAAGTGGAGAGAACTTGAATTGTGAAGGACGGAAGGAGAAGAAATGTGACAGGTGGGCAAACAAGAGGAGAATCCAAAAAGAGGCAGGGCAGGAAGCTGTGAGGAAAAATCTGAAGTGGCTTGCACCCGCTGAGAAGTGGAGAGCAGAACTAAGGCCTCCAAGAGCTCCACTTCTGAAAGCATTCACAGGAGCCTTTCAAAAGGTTAGGCATCTTCCCTCCCCTACACACTTTGATCCTTCTTGATAAGAGAGAGAGAAACATATTTGCTTGTTTGAGAAGTTGTTTTAGAGTATTTCTAATCCTCTTGTTATATCAGTACTACAGTTCTAAGGAGACAAAATAGCTTCCTCGCTGGCTGAAAGATATTCTTGAAAACACAACATTCTAGTTTAAATGAATTTATAAATTTTTCTAATTTGAATTTATATGTAGTTTAATTCCACATATTATATAAAGTGGGAGAACAAAAACATATTTCATATTTATTGGATGTATAATAGGGAAAGTTCCAGATAGTGGCTGCTCTAACAGTTGGGTCCAAGCATGATAACCCACAAGGACGTGTAGCAGGAATGAAATAAATCAGAACAAAAACCTTTGTCATTGAAAGTTACTGCAGCAAAACCTAGGTTAGGCTGAACGCTGCACATCTCAAGAGAAAACAAAGACACAACCAGGAAAATCACATAAGTGAAATATAGATGAAATATGTACAAATGAAAAAGCTTTACCCTCACAAGTAATAAAAAACTTAGATAAATGATTGTGTATGTGTGCAT
>NW_012149742.1:311087-311733 GCF_000956105.1 Propithecus coquereli | reverse complement strand
ATGACTATGAGAATAGATAAATGTAATACTTGAACTGTACAGAAAAACTAGTTGCACAATAAAATTCCTCTTCACTGGGCACCTAGGAGAGAAGAAATACTTTTCTGTCTTTGTGTGCTTAGTACCTTGCACAGTGCTGGGCATATAGCAAACACATAAGTATTTCTTGAACTAGTTAATCTATTATGAATGAGAAATTAATTCTTTTTCCTAGACTAAACTAGGAAATTTTTATTCATTTTTTGAAGAAAGTGTTAATATAGAACTCTTTAATATAACACTATGATGAAGACTTGACAACAAACACTTAAAAGCAAAGAACTAACTCAAAAATGTGCAGAAACAGTTATTTAAGTAAAGGAGCAAAATCATATTAATGACATATGAGGGGAAAACTAAGTTTTGATGTAACATGCATTTCCTTCCTAGTACAAAATTTCTTATATTTGTATGTGGTTTCTGTTCAAAGCTCCTTAGCATAAATTATTTCTTTTGATGGTTACAGTAACCCCTCCTATAAAACATTTTCAAGTTGTTCTTATAAACTCCTGGTAGAATATGATTTATATTGTTTCAAGTTTGTCAATACTAAGCAAAGATCATATATACTTTGTTACATTATACCCTGATTATTTTTGGTTCTTTC
>NW_012149742.1:308475-309622 GCF_000956105.1 Propithecus coquereli | reverse complement strand
AGCTGCCACCTTTGGGTCTAGTCTCTTACCTATATCATGAGGCATGCATATACCTTTTCTTCATTATACTTATTACATTTATCTTTTTAATTTTATTTTTACTATCTACTTCCTTTAGTAGATCCATGAGGGTAGGAATGGAGTCTGGTTTTGTTTAAAATTATAGACTGCTGCCTAGCTCAGTTCCCGGCATGTAGTTACACACTGCTCATTAACCCAGGCTACATTTGAATGAGCACTGAACAACGAATTCGAATCTCTGCTCTCTGTTTCTACTTTACTACCTACTAGCACTGTGAACTTGGACTAGTGTGTGTGTCCTACCCTCAGACCACAGAATGGGCACTTCTATGACTCTCAGGACTGTAGATAATTGTACCTGAATGGTACATTTCCCACGTTTGTTGGCTTATCTAAAGGTCATAGCTTTTCATACCATAATTAGAATCAAAGGCTTTATTCAAATGATGTTAGTCCCTAGTCATATGGAGGCCATCAAAGCCCAATTTGGAACCATAACAAAGCAAATATACCAGGAAGCCAAAGTCATTGAGAAATATCAACCCAGAGAAAACAGAGAGAGTTGTTCTACAGAAAGAAGAAATAGATGGAATATCAGAAATAATAGGAGAGATAGAGCCAGAGAGAGAGAGAGGGAGAGAGAGAGAGAGAGGGAGAGATGTGCAGAGGGACAAGGAGGACAGAGAATGTGTCATTAACTCTTATGACTTTACAGTTTCCCGGGATCTTGTCTCTATTCTCAGTTTTTCTCTTCCTTGAAATTTCATTGTATCCTCAGAAAAACTTTCTTTTTGTTTGAGCTAGATTGCATGAGTTGCTGCTAAGACATTGAGAAACTCCTAAGACATTGGTTTCTTAAGCTCTTTAACTCGGAGTTGTCTCATTTACTAAATGGGTTTAATAATAGGTCTATTCCCTACATTATAGTGGTACTATTAGAGTAAAGTGAAATAATACATGTGAAAGCACATGAATTTATACAATTTTTAATTTATTTGTTCATATAGTCATTTAATAAGCATTAATTACATGCCTACTATGGGCTAGATATTGCACTTATTAGGAGATTCAAAGATGAGTAAGTCTCTATAATACCTTTGAGAAGCTCAACATCTAATGAAAAGCT
>NW_012149742.1:293630-295350 GCF_000956105.1 Propithecus coquereli | reverse complement strand
AAAATGAAAATAACACATATAGAAATATGAGTGGGATTTTAAAACATCAATAATAAAAATAATATACCAAAAGATTAGCATACAGATAAAAAAATGTAAAAGGCTATCTTCAAAAGATTAAAAATCAGACTAATATTAACTTTCTCATTGACTGGAGGCTAAAAGGAAAAAGAAAATAGGCCACTGTTGAAATGATTTTGAATCCCAAATCCCACATAAAGTCAAATTGGTATTCAAATGTAAGGATAAATTATAGACATTTTTTAAAACCAAAGGAATTTAACATATTTCTTACAAATAGACAATTTTGGAAGAGTAACAAAACAAAACAAACCAACTTAAAATTTAAATATGAACTCAAAGAAAAGGAAGGCATCAACTACAAGAAACAATGATAAAGAAAATATTAACGTCAAACAAACTTTACATACTATTCTCCTATAAATCTGTTTTTTGTCAGTTTAATACTCAGGCTCAGACACAGAACCTAAGAGGGTATAGGAAAAGGCTTTCCTCTCCTACACAGACTTTGTGATAATTACATATAAACACTAAGATAATCCCCTGTATTTTTTAAATTACTTTTCCATGAGAATTTATAAATAGTTTGTGCATTTTTTTAATTTAAAACTTACAAAAAAAAAAAATTAGCCCCAGAGTTCTCATACAAAAACCTCTTACATTTAATGCAGAACTCTCTATTAGCTGACTTTATAACTGAATCTGTGTGTTTTGCTTTAAGTAGTGAGCAATTAAAGAAAGAAAAAGAAAACTCACTGATAATAAGATAAATGTTTTCATACCTTTAATACAATCCTACAGGATTAAGGCAATTGAAAATCATTTCTAAGATGCCATTATTCCTTTATCTTGAGGAGATTCAGTTCACTGACCTTAGGGGTGTATAAAATGTATGGAACTCTAAGATACTAAATTGTAGCCTGAGAAAATGGCTTAATTATTATGATACTGAAATAGCTCTGTATTCATAAAAGACCTAAAGCAGTTGCCATATTCTTCTTGACCATTTCTCTGCATGCTTAAGCTTTACATATTTTCTCTCTGAAGACAAAGCTTATTAAATGTTTATCTTGTTATCCTCAAACTTCTTAATCTTTAATCTCATCCTAGATTCAAATGCTTAATCCAGTTTAGTAGTTACAAGGATTCTGGGGATAAAACTGGAAGATTATAAGGCTGAAGAAGAAATTACATTTAAGGGAAAAAATCTCATAAGAATTGAAATTCTGCAACTAAAAAAATGAAGGAGGTACTGTACACTACCAACAAAAGGTTAATAAAATACAATTCTTAGCATATTGGGAGGTAAAATAGCCTTGTGAATAAAAGTATAGACTATGTATGGTACCAGATTGGCACTCCTTGGATTCTCTTGAATTCTAACTGGCTATTTGGCATTGTTCATTTTAGGTAACCTCTCTGAATTGGAGGCTTTATTTTCTACCAGTTAGGGTAAGTAATACTTACCTCAAAGCATTGCTGAGAATTTTTAATGGCATCTGGTTTCTGATTTATGATAAGCAATGTAGATAATAAATAGCAGAATTTGCCCATCCCAACACTGCACAAAATGAAGTACGTGTCACCGTGTATCACAACAGGTAAGATACATTTTTTAAACTGCCTTTGATTTAAAATTAAAATGCTATATGTCCTCTGTGAGGTGACAAACCTAAATCAAAATTAACTGTACCCACTA
>NW_012149742.1:291557-293580 GCF_000956105.1 Propithecus coquereli | reverse complement strand
TGTTCTCCTGGACTTTGTGTTCCTTGGATAAATTGTGCAAGCTCAGCTCCTTAGCAGCTCCTTATATCCTCATGCCTATTTGAGAAGCCGCTACTTGGGTGGAAGGAAGCTGATCACAGATTCTTTATGTTTCTAAAGTCCAGAAAACAATGTTCTTTTTTTGCCCTAATTCTCACAAGTTATTGATTTGAAGAATGACTGCAGTGCATACCTAGAGAAGTAAGTGATGCTGGTGGGGAAGGGAGAGGGAAAGCAGGAGGGCAAGGACCATTGGGATTTGGAAACTCCAGAGAGATCCTCTCGGGCCTTTCCAGAATCATGAATTAGATCTATATGTCAGTTGCCACTGAGCCCTCTGATTGCCCTTCCCAGAAATTCTGTGAAGAGGTGGCAGAGGCAGGACCACAGTGCGATAGAAACCGACGAGTGACCCCTCCAGAAGGCCAGATGGCCAGTCAAACAACATCTGGAATCTCTTTGCCTGCAGTTAACCACATATTTTTATCCCCACTACTTGGTATCCTTTCTAAAAAGTCTAATAAATATCTTGTTTTAGGGCAATAAATCTAATAAATTTTTTATTTAGGAGAGATTGTTACTTTGTTTTGGCAAACTCTAAAGGGGTAAATACACCCACATGCTGTGAAGGGGATAAAAGGTCAAGTATCAGGATGGGAAATCCTAACTCCTTGGAGGCCAGGAAGCAGTAAAGAAAGAAGGTCCATGTTTGGAGAGAGGTTTACATATGGGCCCCAAATAGACTCAGTGTAGGACAATTGTGAATTGGGCTAAGTCTTTATTTAATATAATTTTTGAAACTATCATAGGTCCATGCTATATCTCCTTTGCTCATTTCACTCCAGATTTTCAGCTCTTTTTTTTTTTTCAGAAAATTCAATGCCTTCAGGCTTCCCTAGATCCCTACTGACATAAAGAAAGATAATTAAATGACAAATCAATTAGCATTAACCTGTGATTACTAAATGACTCAACATTTCATTAAATATTTACATTTTATAAAGAACACTGTGGCCATGCAATGGCAAGGCCTAACACAATGGCATAAACTGACCATCACAGATATCTAAATTTACTATGGGACCATATTTTAGAAAAGAGGGGGTATTTCCAGTTTTCCTCATATGGCACTGGACTGCTGATCACATACTGTTTATGGGAATAATGGCAGACTTAGAAATGAAATCTGGTATCTTTTGTAAACAAGATCTTAATTAGCATCAATGAGAATACATATTATAGTACTCCTTTCCAGAACCTATTAATAGAATACTACCTAAAACACAATAGTCATTTCACTAAATATTATCAGAATGATTCTAATATTTAGAAATTAGCTTTTGTCAATTGACATCCAGGTTTTGACCTGTACCTATGTAGCTATCCTTGTTCTTTTCAATGATCCAGTCATAAGTATTTAAAAAAGAATTAAACACTTTTTTCCATATAACAACATATATCCGAGAGTTTAATAAATCTTAAATTCATAAATAGGAGAGCTGTTCTTATTTACCAATCTGACCAAAACCCACTTTTTTATACTACATTATGCTATTTTTATCCACATAAATGTACACTAAAAAAGTGAATTACAGCAATCAAGCATCAAATATAGTCTATGTAATGTTGCAACTTTTATATTTGTTATATCTTTTCATATTTCCACAAAATATTGACTAATTACTATTATAACCACATTTTACAAGTAAGAAAACAGACCCAGAAAAGTTAAGTAAATTGCTCAAATTCTCAAAGCTAGAGATATAAAGATATAGAATGATTTAAGATTTTAGAATCAACAGTTCTTTTCAATTCTGAAGACTGGAGATTATCTACCTACTATATTGTATATTCTATCATATATTAAATTCTGCTTTGACACTTGATTATATTAGAAAACTAATTCTTAAGTTATGTTCACATTCTGATCCACTAAATTACTTTCAACTGATATTTTAACTTACTATATAAAAATGAAACACACTTTTTATTGTAAAGATAATAG
>NW_012149742.1:281285-281607 GCF_000956105.1 Propithecus coquereli | reverse complement strand
AAAGTCCAAAATACTGTATATCCCCACTCCACCAACCTTTATCCTATTCTAGTTCATGTTTTAACCATAATTCTTCTTTATTTGTGGTAAAATATGCATATATAATTTACCATCTTTACTATTTGTAAGTGTACAGATCAGCGGTAGTAAATACATTTCTATACTTTTTTTCCTTCTCTTCCCTTCCCCCACTTCCAGCATCTAGTAACCACCAATTTACTCGCTATTTTCGTAAGATCCATTTTTTCTTTAGCTCCCACATATGAGTGAGAACATGAGATATTCGTCTTTCTGTACTTGGCTTATTTCACTTAGCATAATG
>NW_012149742.1:280346-281235 GCF_000956105.1 Propithecus coquereli | reverse complement strand
CTCAACATCTGTATTAGTTTTCTTGGGCAGCCATAACAAAATATCATAGACTGGTATTGTGTAGACATTTAGTTCCCACAATTCTAGAGCTTAGATGTCTAAGATCGAGATGCAGGCAGATTTAGTTCCTAGTGAGGGCTCTCCTTGGTGTGCACACATCCACATACTCATGATATCCTCACATGGCAGAGAGTAGGAGATCTCTGTTCTCTCTTCCTTTTCTTATATGGACATAAATGCCACTGTGGGGCTCCCATCCTTATAACTTTATCTAAATCTCATTATCTCCAAAAAACACTCCATCTCCAAATGTTATCATATTAGGGGTTAGGGTTTCAACATATGAATGATGGGGAGAGAAACATTCGGTTCAAAACAGCATTTTTGAAATTTAAAAACAGTAGATTCTATATCCCACCCACTAAGGCCTAAAGGACCTGTTTCAAGAAACTGGTCCTTCATAGAAGCCTTTTCTTCTATGAAATTCTTGCCTCCATAATTTATTGAGGCCTCTGCAGCGAGCCTGGGTTTGCATGCAAAGTTTCCTGAGGAGCCTGAGCACATGTGTTAGGAAGCCAGCATCCATGAGGTTTAAGATCAAGCCATAGAAACCTGTGTGATAAAGTCCTTAATGTAGGCATTAGCTCTCTTTCTGTGACCACTGTAGTTCATCCCAGTTTACCGAGTCCCACAATACCTTGCCTACCTCTTGCAGGTGAGGGGGAGACACCATAAGCATTCTACTAATAGATGGAAGAAATTATTAGGATCAAGGAAGAATCATTCTCTTTCCCTTTCTCATAACGTATATATTTTTTAAAAAATAGAGAAATCACTGTAATTATAAATTTACCTATAGGGTCTATTCACATACAAAATAAAAACACTT
>NW_012149742.1:278888-280296 GCF_000956105.1 Propithecus coquereli | reverse complement strand
TTCAGTGTCTGGGCTTTGTACTCAGACCAACCTGGGATTGAATGCTGGCTTAGTCAATTACTACATTTGTGACTACAAAAGCAATTGCTTAAACTTTCTAAGCCTTAGATGCCTCATCTGAAAAATGAATGGTAGCTACTTGAAGAGCTGTGATAATTAGTGAAACAATGCACCTATGAAACTTAGCTTATTGTTCTGAACACATGGCCAGAACTCAGCAAATATTAATTAATTAATGCTAATATTATATGGACGGGTGTTGGGTAAAGGAGGAAAGAGAAGAGATGAGGTGGCTGTGGTAGTGGTATTAGAATATTCTAGTAAATTTTTCTGTTTTTTAGCCTTACTTCAAAAATATGTGTAATATTGGAGATTTGAGGGCCCCAGTACTACTACTTTTGTTTTACACCTGGACTTCAAGCAAATTGAGAAAGAGAATAAGAAAATAAGGAAAATAGCAAAAAAGAAAACAACAACCAAAAAACCCCTATTATTACCAATAAAGCTGAGATTAGAGACACAACTTATATACGTATATGGAACATTATTGAGCCTCTTAACTTCATCAGAGTTAGGCTTGCTTTCCCTGTCCCTGAACAGGACCTCCTTCGCCCAACCACAAGACAGAACTCAATGTGAGCCTGGAGCCCACTGCCCGCTGAAGGGGCTGAGTGTGTTCAATAGGCAAGCATGTGTTTTGTAGGCAGCTCACTCCCAAAGAAAGGAAAGGGGAGAGAGCTGGCCATTTTCTCTGAGTTTACCAGTTAGGTCTAGTAGGTCCCTCTTCTCTCTAGGGAAGGAATGAAGGATGGGGTAGAGAGAGACCAGTAGTGTTATGCTAATATATGTCTTTATAGATGTTAAGGAACTTTTAGGAAAAGGAATTCAATGTTTCTCACTAGGATTCCCCAATTTAATCCATTGATTGTATTATTATGTCATTTTAGTCTACTATCTCCTGGGAGTGTCTATTGCCCTAGCGGATGGGATGGAAAACAACAGGCTATCAGGACAGCTCCTCTCTCCTTATTGGGTCCATGTTTGTAATGTCAACCACTACTCTTTGGGTGTTCTCTTGGGGAACATATAATGGAAAATATAGATTTTTGCCCCCCAAAAGTGCTTTAAATGGTTTAAAATGCCACATTTGATCAACTGCAAGACCACTCTGTAGCTAAAGCTAAAGTATACTGTCTACTCTATTTCCTATCCTATGTCTGTCTACGTTTTCCAGAGATAGATATCTATGTTCTCACCAGAGATTATGCAACATGAAGTAAAATAACATCAGAGATTATGTCAATAATTATATGTATAAACATATTATGTCAGAAACAGAAAAAATCCTGACACTTTAATAAAACAGCTTTCTTTATCATATTTCCAGAGAGATCAAGTTTAAAAACTG